>NW_009940384.1:50885-76657 GCF_000696875.1 Nestor notabilis | reverse complement strand
AATTTGTGTTTATATAATATTTATATATAATATGAATAATGCTTGAGGTGGAACTAGTGGAATCCCTCTTTACCGTCCAGAAAGATGGTGTGTTCACAAACTCTCTATAAACCAAGGTCCTGTTCCCCAAAGTCATTATGTTTCACCAGTAAACAAGGCAATACCATAGTAATTTTTAATGTTATCAGAAGTTTACAGACCTTCAGAATGGCTCAATTTATAACAGTCATCATCTAACTACTTGGTTTTGAAACCTTAATATGTTGAGCTTGCATGTCATCGTGTGCTAATAGTGTTTTAAATGACTAGCTGCTGTTTACAGCTGTAATTATTGTACCTACTTTGTGAGTGGTTTTGTTTCTGAAGTGGCAGAGCAATATTCTCTTCTGAAGCTTAAAATGAACAAGTGTGGCATTTAATGATAATGGCAATGATGTTAAACTGTTACCAGCAGAGATAGAAACAGCTTTTTGGGAGACTGTTGCTTTAGCTGTGTGTGGTACTCCTACTACACACATTTTTAGGAAAAGAAATCCACTGTCTAGTTCCACAGGATATTATGCAATTTCCCTCAGAAAGAAAGGCAGCTGCACTTTCTTTTTCCAAATGCTTGCTCATCCCCATTCCTCAGGTGTCATCATACATCTCCATCCTACTTTCCCCAGTCCTTGCTGTGCTTCTTGTTTTCTGGCATTTAATTGCAAATGATGATGATTTATAGAGGTAGTGTTTTGAGACAGTGTTCTCTGTGATATACCAGCACAGAGGACTTGGAGAACGTCCATTTCAAAAGTAATTAAAACCCATAATGTTAATTTTCTGATCTTAAGTTTCTTGTGCGATATTGATGGCTTTTGTTTCAACCTTGTAAATTATGCAAGCTCATCTCTTCATATGAAAACGCCTTCAGGTTTATCACTAGTAGTCACTTTCCTGTCAATCTCATAATTTCTGTCCTTTGTTGCAGGACAGGAGACAAAATTAGGGTTAGGAAATAGTTATTTATCAAAGATGAAGCAATTCTAGCTGAAGAAAATTATACTTACTTTGTCATAGACCCAAGTTAACTCGTCCCCTTGATCCGCAATCCTGATTCATAAGTCAACAGAATCAGGGCAACATGACACTTCTACCCAAATAAATTCATGGATGAGGCACTGCCATTAAAAATTGCAGTATTTGTTGCCTGCCTTTATTCTGCTTGTATAGTAATGGGGAGAGAAAGAAGAAGATGATTTTCTTCAGCTATTCTCATCTTACTGAATAGAAACCTTGTAATGCTTTTAAGAGGTGAAAATAACAGTACCACTGATTGCTGCAAATGATGGTGTAATTTTTTCTCCTTTAGGATCTAGAAAAATATCACCTACTGTAGAAAAGAAGTGACCAATTGTCACTTACATGGTTGTAATAGATAGAATGCCAAAAGGCAATTAAAAATAAGACATGAATGAAAATGTCAGTAACGCTATTATGATGCTGCGAAACACTGGTCAGTGGGTGAGCAGGTACTGAAGGTATAGCTGGAACTATAATTCAACCTTGTGCAGCCTGTGTGTTTCACAGCATCAAGGCTACCTCCAGAAACCACATCTGGCTGTACAGGTGGGTGAGCAGGTACTGAATGTATAGCTGGAACTATAATTCAACCTTGTGCAGCCTGTGTGTTTCACAGCATCAAGGCTACCTCCAGAAACCACATCTGGCTGTACAGATTGCTGAGCAGTAAATGGCTGGAGTCTGTGGAAGTACTTCAAGGGAACATCTTATATGTTTTTTTCTGGGTTTATATTCTTACCTAGGCATCCCTAACAAAGCACAACAACCTGCCTGGTGAAAGGGAGGGGTGTGGTGAAAGAAAAGTGAAAAGTAGTTGTATGATAGGGTGTGGAGAAACAAGGGAAAGGATGTGAGGGTCAAAGGATCACAAACAGGGTTTCTACTTGGAGATGTGGGGGATTAGGGAATGGAAACGGTTCACAGTCACCAGGAGACACTGGGCTAGACAGACTTTAGTCTGACGTAGTGCAGCCACTCTTAGGTTTTGTCCTTATGTAGAAATAAACCAAATAGTTGGTACCTATGCTAGCATACTGCCAAGTGTGATAAAAGAGCCCTTGGCTTCTCCTCCACTGATGGAAAAGGTGGGCATCCAAGTGTGGGTATTTTGGTCAGTTTAGCATTTATATTTTTGCAGGGAATTCATAGGGGCAAGGAAATTCTTTTTGTAGCGTAGGGGAGTCAATCCTGCCTTCAGCTCCCTCTGTACTTTCTGCTTGGTGGTTCCTTTTCTCAACCAAGAAAATGGTCAGGGAAACAAGTGGAGCTGACAGCCTGGGAGAAGGTTAAGTGCCTCCTTGGAAGCGGGAGGAATTTGATTTTATTTCTACCCAAGCAATTGAAGTTCATCAGAGAAATGATGGAAATTGTCATTCCTTGCTGATACTTGTAGGACGTTTCTGCTAGGTTCATTGTGATCCAAGTCTTAATGAGAGAAGGAAGAATAGAAGTACTTTGTATGCACATCATATTTTAAGTAATGTTGTTAGGATAACTGTTAGTGTTTCTGACTTAAGCACTTGACTGTGCAGTGTTCTTACTGTCATAGTAATAGTGCCTTTTCTGGTACATGCTACAGTGGTGGAACGCGAGTATCCACCTGAGTGGCTGAACATATGCAAAGTATCTTTATGTTATATTTAGTGTATTTATGGAGTAAAAAGCAGATGTTATTCACAGTACGGAGGTTTTATGTGGTCATTTTGGTCATATACGAAAGCAAGACACCCCCATATCCTGGTTTGAAAAATTATTAAAGTTTTTAACTAGCTTGAAGTGGTGTGGTGTGATTCAACATAGTTGAACAGGGAAGAGAATGACTTTTTTTTACCCTCATTTTCCTTCTGTTTCTGTTGTGTGAATCAAACAGCTGAGTGAGGTGCCTTCGATCAGGGATGGCATGTAAAAATCTCAAACCCTGACACTTGCAGAAATGCATGAGTGCTCATGAAAATGGGAAGACAAGATTGAAGTTAGTGTTACAATGGATGACTTTACATGTATGCCACAGATGTCAGGGTTATATGCACAGAAATATTAAAAAAAAAGAATCAGTGAAAAGTGTTTAAGATAATGAATCATTTGATTTTAAATAACAAAAATAAACCACAGGAATTTATTTTTACTAATAATTAGAGGTGCATATTTTTCACTTGGGGAAAAAAAAGGGTTTCAAGTTCTCTTTCTTTTTCATAGGTTTAAGAGGCAAGTAGGTACTCTGAGCCAAAAGCCTGGCAAATAAAAGTTTTCCAATAAATCTTTTAAGAATAGCTATAGAATATTCTTAGAAGATGTTTCAGATTGTTTGAATTTTACCTGTGATTACCAGCTTGTGAATAGCTTATATTCCAAAAGCATTTTCTACAATAAATGCGGTCCCATCAAAGTCTCTACTGCTTTTTCATGAGTGAAGTTATGCTATGAGGCAATACTGGTAATGCTTTCTGATGCTGAAGTGCTAATGATTCCTTGGTGTTTGCCATCCTAAGAGCCCACCTGAAAAGCAGGCAACCACAGCATATTTTAATTAACATGTATTATTTATTTGAAATCAAAACTGATTTTTGCTATTTTGCTTTTTTGCTTTTCAACTGTAGTGATATTTTAAATCTCAATCAAAGATCCATTACAAGTGAAGGTGATAACCAAAAATGTTTAAGTGAAAATGGATGATTTGACATCCTAGGACCAAGAGCCTCCTCCAGACGTTGTGCTTCTACAGGCGGTGTATTTGACAGTGCTGGGAGCATGCTTCTTTAAAACTTGTAGATTACTTATGGTGCTTTTTTAGATTGTTTTGTCACTTTTTCTCTTGCTCATGTAGACAGTTGTGTCCACAAAGGGCTTTTTGTGTAATTGTTCCATGTTACAGTGTTTCTAGCTCTAATCCTAGAAAATCAGCAGGATTTTGGATTTCTTTTAGGGGAATTTTCACATTTACTTTTCACAGAAGTCCCACAGATTCTTGTATCTACAATATTAGTGATTAATAAGGAATTTTTTTTAAGATATCAATTTGAAAATAACTTGCAGGAGGGAAAGGAGGGAGGATGACACACAGTGGTGGTGTATGTAAAGAACTATGTTTTACTATATATCTTTTGTTTGTAGGTAGTTAATGAAATAGTACAAACTCAGAGAAGTTTTGGGATACATGAACAGTTCTACAGCTCGTATGCGTGAAATGTAGACATTTTTAAACAGTTCAGTTTGGAAAAGTTCCACTTAGAACCACGTCTTTTATGATCTGTAAGTCTGTAACATGGGGACTGGATAGAAGAGTGTGTTGTTTCTAGACAGTGGGTTCATTCTGATGGAGTATTCTGAAGAGGATTTCCCCATTTGATAAAATCATATTGTAATATATTTCAGTCACAGCTTCCTGGTCTGGGGATAAAGTGTCTCTCTCTCAATGCATCTCTGTAAGGGACCTAGTTAACAACACACATTAAATGTTACAAGTGAAATAGAATTTCATGTTGAAGGATAAGTGGACTTAGCATTTGCATTCCCAGTCACTACTACTAAGGATGGATTTGTTCCTCCTAAAATCCAAAATAAAACTGTTCTCAGCCTCTCTTGTGTTAGCAGTTTTCCTCGGTTGTCACTTCTAGTATGGATTGTACTGCATTTTGTTGTCATTCTTACTATTTCATTTATTTCTATACAAAATTAATGTTTTGGGAAAGTTGGGAAACTACTTGGTTGTTTTTTCTCCCTTTCATAGCATTTTACTTGAATTTTGTGTTCCTATGAGCTGTGAATAACGGTTGGGTTCAGTGATGGACAAATTTAGAGTTAGTGCAGCTTCTTTCTGCCTCTTGTGATGATTTTTCAGTCTGCTTCTGCAGAGTGGCTGGTTTGTAACACTTGCAGTTAAATTAGATGTAGTTCTTCCATAGAAGAGATTAAAGCTTTGTTTGAAATATAAATGAAAATATTTGATAAATACTGGAGATGGGGAGAAAGAAATTATTCTGTTATTAGAGTATTGCATCTTAAATGTCAGCAGGTGGTCTGTTCAAAGCTAGTAGTACTATTTGCTTTTAGTAAGCCATCGTGGAAAGCAAGAGCTCTGTTACTTGCCCGTCCTTACGAGTACAAGTGATTGGTAGGAAACTGTGACTTCAGCAGTGTAGGATGTCGTTACAGGAAACCTGTTACATGAAACTTTATGTCAAATATTTTTATTAGACATTTGAGATGTATATATAATTAGAAAATTTAACATTCTGTGCAGACTCAGCTCATTTCCCATAATAAAACAAATTCCTCCCTCCTTACATTATTTTGTTGGTTTGCATGCTTTGGCAATTTTTATTAATGTAGTAACACAGCTGTAAGTTTAGTTTTAAGTGAATTGAGAAATAATTTAACTTTAAAATGAAATTGTTTAATTTTAAACCCTCTTGCAGTCTCATTTTTTGCAAATTCAGTACAATAGATTAGCATAAAGACTAATGAACATTTAAAATCATTTATTCCAGTTAAAATCCATTCTGAATTTGTTATAAGCAAAACATATTTTAAGCTTGCTTATTATATGAAAATACTTTCACTGCTTGCTGTTCAGCAGAGCAGTTAGGTGTATGCATGTTAATCATGCAAGTACACAAAGATTCAGCTAGACTCTCTGGTTGAAAGACAGCATCAAGAAAACATGTATTACAAACAGCATAAAGCATTCAATCTGTGTTTACAATGTTTAGCAGATAATTTTTATTAAATTCAGGCATAAAATTTTCATTCGGTTTAAGTAAGCCAGAGATGGATGTCATTGTGAGATTTACATACCATTAGCTCACAGCAATTGATCAGCAGCCAGCTCTGTGGTACAAGGCTAGTTAGATACATTATTGTGGTGCCAGGAGGCTGCAGGTCACGGAGGCTTACTGGCTGCATGCTCGTTTCCTTTGCTTTTGTGGTTACTTGATAAAATGAAGTGCATCACTGTGAACAATTGACCCTTTCGAACAATCCAGACTGGTCAGCAGTCTAAACCCACATTTTAAAGCTGTCATTATAGCCTCAAACTTAAGAGTTTCCAGGGTGCAGACAAAGGTGTTGTCCTCCTTCAGTACCAGCCGTGTACCGTTCTCAGACTTTATGAAGTACTTGAATTGAATAATATTTGAAGATACTGAAAACTCCTCTGGAAATCCATCCAGCCTGCTTTTGGACACCAGTACAATTCTGGATTTTATTTTTGCAATGAAATCAGGAGCATTACAAAAGATTCTGAGTCCTTGTGAACGGTCGTGGCTGTCAGTAATTTCCAGGAAAGTAGTCTCTCGAGTTGCTAGCTGTTCCCTCTCCCACCTTGATTTCACTGCATCTGAAAGTACCTTAAGCTGGAAAAAATCTGCTTCTTGTGCCAAAAGTTGATTTTCTCGAAACCCTTCTGGTAGAAGAAGTTCTCCATTTCGTAGGAAGTTGAGAATGTGTCTGAAAAGGAGTCCATCTCTGTCTATGAAGTAATGACCATCTGCATCAAATGGGCACATTATTTTGCCATTTATGATCCCTTCCAGAAATGAATCTGGATACTTGGTTAGTGTCTGTTTTTGTGTGATGTATAGATAGCCGCCAACATTCAGAGTAATCAGAGACGTTTTATAGTCCTTGTCTTGCTCAGAGCCTTCAGAGTTGCTGTGTTTTTCTTCGCATTCATTTTCTCTTCTGCTTATTTTTCTCTCCATTATCAAAGCCAGGACAAAAAGCCAGCTATTTTGCTTTGTTCTTGTCAGCTTGAATAAAAGATGTATTTTTTTCTTTATATTTTTAAAAAAGCACCTTTATTCAGCTCCGGCACGATGTTGGAATGGAAATGCTGCTAGCATTGCTCTGACTGTCAGCTCAGCTTTGCAGTAGGTGGCGTATCAGCTGTGTATGCAGGGAGATATCAGGAATATGACTGTAAAGGAGAATTTGCATTTAACTATATAAGGGACGAAGGCTATCACAACTGTTTGTCTCTTTCTTTCTTTAAGTCTAAGAAGTTTACACAGTCTCAGAGGTTATCCACAGAAATGCATACTACTGTTCTAAATGACACCTTATTTTTAATACTTTAAGATGTATTTGTAGTTTTAGCTGGCCAAATCATCTTTAGTACTTATGGTGTTAAACAGATAGCTTCATTTATGTTTCAAGGATTTTAATTTTCACAAAGCCTCTTTTCACTTTTTTTTGGGTACTGATTACAGTACCTGATGCATACAGCAGGGCACTATGGAAAGGAAACGTGCCCCTGTCTGTAGAACGGGGGGATCATCTATGAAGTGCATGCACATACATATTCCTCATTTATCGAACATGTGCTCAGTGGTAAGATTTTTTCACAGAAGATGCTCTGGAAGTGATGCTGAGGACTTGTTGGTCTGACTGATTTAAGTTTGCGGTGAAATCTTCCATTTGCAGTCTATGGGAGTATCTGCACCAACACAGGAACTGCAGCCTGATGAGGTTTTGCTTTTTGCCTTTCTCTGTGCCATAGATAAAAACTGTTTTAGAGAGGGGATTTACTCTTTATATCTGTGATGTTTTTTAAGTCACCAAGGCTATCTAGCATCAGTTTGTTCTTTCTCAATAGAAACAACTCAGCTGCCCTGAGGAACAAAGGGTTAGTGTGCCTACAGATAGCTTCGAACATCAGATAACATTAGAGCTTAGCAACACTTGGTACAGGGAGGGGGCAAACATCGGCAGAGAACACTTTAATCGAATGGCTGTTTTCTCTCCATGATCTCTGCTCTGAGCTCGCTCTCAGTTGCCTCTTAGAATAAGGTTTCCCCTTTAAACATTTGCAGCTTGGAGCAGGAAAGGGAAAGCTCCTCACACATCTCTGTGTGTGCTTCCTTGCAGAGTGGGCAGGAGCTGCAGCATGCATTCCCAAGCACGGGTGGGAGCAAACACTTACCTTGGGCTGGACCCGGAGAGGAGGTCCCATCATTTTCAAGATATATTTGCCACAGGTAGATGTCTTCTGCTTTGTGCAATTAGCAGTGAAAAGTAAGATTATTCTTCTGTAAATTCATCTGCTCTATTGCTAAATACTCCTGCTGTTCCCACTGTCTCTAAGCCTGTTTATCAATACTGTAGTCATCACTATAATATTTTATTAATTGATAACTGAAGCTAGTAAAAATAAATGCACTTTTTTTTTTTACTTACTATTCTCCCTGCCAGGGTACCCCTAGTACTGGTATGCAAAATTTTTCTGCTGCTGTATGTGGTATATTAGGCAGATATTATTCATTAGGTGTGATTTATCAGGAATTAGTCATGGTTTTAATTTTAACTCTTTGATGTTATTGGTATGTTTAGTGTAACTTCAGTCAAAGACATTTCAGCCAGTTTCTGATTTTTCAACATTTGGATTTTTTTCCGCAAATTAACTCCTTTCACAATTATTGAGTGAATAAATGAGAAAATGAAAGAGCCAACTAGTTTCAAGTGTGATTTTTTGGTTGTATTTTTTTCCACCTATTATGGGAGACATCCATTCAGATTTAATTTACTGTCAAGTGACGGAAAATTCAGTTGATGTGCTTAAATTGTGCATAGTTACAGTGTTGAACTATCTTAGTGGCTGCTAAACCCTAAAAGAATGATTTGTGCGGTGCTTTCATCTTGCACAGTGATCTTGAAATACTTTGAAGCTGAACTAGGAATGCCCTGGCACAAGTACGTAGGGATTTCCAAGGAGAGACATGACATTTTCCATGGCCACCTAAGCTGTCTACATTTTAAGAAACAGCAGTTACAGAATACTTAGTTTTCATGCTCATCATCTTTTCAGTGTTCTAACACTTGCAGTTGAAATTTTCCACTTTTGTGAACGAGTAAGCGTTCTTTGAAAGTTCATGTAAAATTTTAGTGGTTTGTATGATAAAATATTCAAAATCGATTTGATGTGGAAAATATACTCTGTGGAGATCATGAATATTTACATTTAAACCTTTGAAACTTGAAAAATGTTAGAGCTGCTGTAAAATTTTCATCACCACAAACGCGTGTAACTTACTTCACTGCAGCTGACAGTCATCTGTAACACAGAATTAAACCCTGGCATATCTTTGTGAAAATTTTCCACTTTCCATGCTGTACTACAAGACTTTTCCAAAGAGCGTTCATTCTTCCTGTGCACTTAGGGATACATAAGGTATTGTGCCACATGTAGTTTGAGTGGGGTGGTTTCATATAGCTCGCTTTTTTCTGAAGGTGTAGCTGTGTCTAGAGGAACTGGATTTCTTTTTTCCTGGCCTATTGTCCATGCACTGGAAGATCATCCAGAAGTTCATTTTGGTAAAGGTACGCAAGTATTTCTTGCCATCAAGTTAGAGAGTTTGACCATTCTTGTGCTCTGAGGGTCTCTGTGTTGTGTATCGGGCATGTGATAGCTGATGTGCCCAATACATCCTGGGTCTTCTTGATTCCCACTTGAACTGAGACGGAGCAACTTGCTGCTGTGTGCTCTCTCATGCTGTGAGTGAACTGTCTGTTTCTGCCCTATCCAGCTGAAGTACCCTGCTTGCTGCTCTTGGTAGCTAGCAATCCTGAAGTGACTGCCACTTCACGAATTGTTGGTGTCACCTGTATGCTGGGAATGGCTGTTCAAGTAAGGAATAGTGCTGGAATCCAGCAACTGAAAGAATATCATTTTGGTTCCAGAATGAGTCAGAAAATAGACTAAGCACTCTTGCACACACTTAAGAGAGTGGCTGTAGTAGAACTCTTCCATTTCCAAGTTACAGCCTTTAGGCTGTGCCAGAGAGAGCAGTTGTCCAGGGAAGCTGTGGATGCCCCATCCCTGGCTGTGTTCAAAGCCAGGCTCGATGGGTTTTTGAGCAACCTGGTCCTGTAGAAGGTGTTCCTGCCCATGGCAAGGGGTTGGAACTAGATGAACTTTAAAGGTCCCTTCCAACCCAAACCATCCTGTGATTCTATGATTCTTCTTGGTCAGGCAGGCTGTGCTGAAGACAGTGAAAATGCAGTGCTGGTGTCTATCAGCTACACAGGAGAACAAATCCAATACGGAGGGGGCTAGACATCTGCCCCTCATTCTGTCCTACATGTTTCCTTTTGTAAAGTAACCTCGCTTCTCCTCAACTTTCATCTTCCTCCTGAACCTCCTGGTCTGGAAGCTTGAGTACGCCATGGAGTTGAGGATTCAGGACTGGAGCACACCACAGGGAAGTTGGTGCTTTACCAATGTTTCAGCTTACTCACATGTCCAAATAGCATCAGCTTCACTTAGAGTCCTTTCAGTGGACATGACCTGGGTTAGGGAAAACAGCTACTTTTTATTACAATACGAAAGGGTATGAGGAGAAATCTCAGCTGTAAGAGGTGGAGAATTTTTGAAGTGTATTAGGAAGCTGTGCTAATGAAATCTGTTGGGGTTACTGATGTAATTTGCTAGTCATAACACAGAAAATTGGCCAGGTTGTTGGACAATTAAGCCATTCAATAGTTACTGTCTCACAGTGTTGGTAGCATAGGCATTCTGCTAGTAATAACTTCAGGATGTTGATTAACAGCTATTGAAGACAAGCTCTACACACTAATTAAAATTGAAGATTTTCAAATCAGCAAGTCTGAACAATTTGCATTCAACAGATTTAAAAGAGCTTTCTAAGAAACTCTTATCAACAGTTGCCGTTGAGATTTTTAACCATTTTTGAGCACGGCAGTTCTACACTGAAAAAGCAAATGATCTGCCAGTATTTGAGAGGTGAATTGGGTAGCCCATGTATTTAAAAACTAAAAGGGACTGTACAAAAACCAATAAAACATAAGACTTGGAAGTCAATCAGATAAAAAATTAAGGGAGAGTAATATAATACTAATGAATGTGGGTGGAGGGAGAATGAGTGTGCCAGATTTTTTCTGCTTTTTTTTGATTACAGTTTGTTCGGCAGAGCAGGTGATGCTTTTTTCTATTAAATCTTTCAGTACGTCTCATTTGTCATTTTGAATTAGAATACATACTGTATTGGTTTGCCATTCATCTAACTGTACAGAAATTATCTGCAGGCTTCAAACTGGCAAATGTTAAGCAAAGAACTATCACTAAAATGTTGCTGCGATTTGGTTCTTGGTCCTATTTATTTTTAGTCAGTGATCAAGGAGATAATTCCTGATGAAGTTTGGAGATGATACAGGCTGAGGATGTAATCAGGAGGAGATACAATGCTGATAAACAAACATTTCATAGAATCATAGAATGGTTAGGGTTGAAAAGGACCTCAAGATCATCTAGTTCCAATCCCTCTGCCATGGGCAGGGATGCCTCACACTAGACCATGTCACCCAAGGCTCTAGATAGTTGGTTAGGATCACATTTTAATGTGACCAAATATAAGGTTTATATATGCAGAAATACACTGTAGATGGGGCTTGCAGTACATGTGTTTGCAGGATGGTTAGGGCAGAGGCTCTGTCCTACAACTGAACATGAAGTCGTTGTTCTGAGCAGTGGTCAGTAAAACACGTGTACCGTATATCTTTAGATGCCTAAATCAGGGAGTTCCAAGTGAAGACCAGGTGATCTGGTTCTCCAGCTGCTTAGCTACAAGGGAAGGAATGTCTGAGAAGGGCACCAGCTTTGAGGCTGCCCTTTGAATGGACGAGAGATGCCATAAAATGACTCTGGTCTGGAAGATCAGAGCTGAAGTCTAGCATAGGAAAGGTCTGCTCCTTGTCCAGCCATTACATGCAATAGCCAGGGAAGGTGCACAGCAGTATAAGTGGGCATCGGGAACTACTGGGCCTTCTGACTTGCATGCTGGGAAGCAACAGCCCAACTTCCACCTACTGAGGAGCTGGAGGCACACATGCCCATAGCCTGTCCTTACTGTACTTTCTTCCAGTTTTTCCTGCTGCCTGGGAATTGTGTGTCCTCAGGCAGGTCTTCATCTCCTCCTTTACTGGCACTGCTCACAAAGAGCAGGAGCTGGCAAACTCCAGCTGCTGTCTTACATGCTGTCAATTCTGGCTGTGAGAGACAATGTCTCAGGAGAGACGTTAATGAACCGAACTTTCTCAGGCCAATAAGAACAATTAAGAAGCTGAAAAGTAGGCCTCATGGAAAATTTAGGAAAATGCTGTTTTTATTAGGCTCGATAAAGGTGGAGAGTACATAAGTGCTTGAATGGGAAGAAATGCTTTCGTAGCAGGCTCTTCAACTTTGCAGTCAATGGTCTAACAAGACCTGGTGGCTAGAAGTTGGAGGTGGGCACAGTCAGACTAGAAAACTTACCTCATTAAAATCTCCAATCCAGTCCATTTCACTCTCTCTCTTTCTCTAAACCCCTCAACACCCTATCAAACAAAAAAAAAACAACCCAAAACAACACAACCCCTTTTAGACTGTCTTCTCACAATTCTAGTAGATTTCCCCAGTGCTTCTTTATTAAGATTGCCTTAAGCCTTTTAACCAGATTCTGTTCGTTTGATGATGATTGTCAGTAGGATTTGAAGCTGGAATTGGCATCTCCCCAACACATCTCCCTATCATCTCACAAAAGAGTCAACATTTGAAATTCCTTAATAAATTGGCACGGGGGCATTCAGGCAGGGAGGTTGGCGTAAGCATGCATTTGGCAGCTAATGATGAAGCTGAGGGTTATGTAGACCACAGCCCATCCAGAGCTGCACTTAGAGTGTACTTGTACCTGCCACCTCACATAAGGCAACTGAGAGCATAAGACACTTGGGAAGATGTCTTTTTTCCCTTCTAATGGTCATTGTTAGTCTTTCAGACCTATTCATTTATCTTGTATGATCTGTTTTGAGTAGGCCTTTTTAACAGGGAATTGCCACTTCCGTGCCTTATTCATCCTTCTGCTCCTAGGCTGATGTGACTATGGAAACATCAAGGCAGACATGTAGCACTTCAGATGTCTTTTCACTGCAGCTCTGGTCCTGCAACAAGTGAAGACAGACCCAAGTCTTTGAATTTGAGTTTGGTGTGTGAGAGCTAATTAGTCTGCAAAGGGAGTAATACCCATGCTCCCAATCTACAGTCATGCATCTAGAGGTTTGCATGCATCGTTGCAGATTTATTCTGGTATGCTCTCTGGATGTGTTAAAATCCCCAAGAGAGTCCAGGGAAAGTGGGACATAAACCTTGGCTTTTGGAGAGTGGATGAGCTTTGACAGCAGACTAGCTTAGTTGCAAGATGTTCTTGGAGATTCTGGACAGCCTTGTACTGTCAAGCGACTGGAACATTAAAAGCCAAATCTGGATCAGTGGTAATTAAAAGAGGGTATTAGCCAAGACATCAAAGATGAGATATTGCTAAGGGTAAGCATATTTAATTGGCAGGTTCATTTCCTAAATAGTTGGTGTGAGGGAGCTATCTGGTTCACTGATCTTGATTCTTAAAACTTAAGAATAACTTGAAAATTAAGCAAGGTGCAGAGAGATTCACAGCAGCAAGTTGGTGTTCAGACAGCTGGGCTGGGTGGCTGAGATGATTAGAGGCTAGTTAGCCTTGAACCTGTACTACAGAAACTAGTAGGAAAATTGTCATGGAGTTCAAGAGGTAGAACAGATCAAAATATAATGAATGCTAGCAAACATGGCTTTGTATGAAGTTTTTTTGGTCAAACAAACTGAATTTTGTTTATTTTGGAGATCATGAGTTTAAAGTAACAGCATGTTTGCAGCCTGTTTAGTGTTTTGTAGTATAGCACATAATTTAAAACCTTGTGACATTCTGATTTATGTCCAAAAAGAAAAATAGCAAACACAGAACAAGATTAAAAACTGGCTGACGCTTATCAGAAACTAATTATGAGGAGGCCGCTTGGGCTGCAGTTTGAAGGGCTTCCTCCAGGATTAGCAAAAGGACAGTGTCCTTTAGTGTCATAATGCTAGGCAGACAGTAAAAACGACAGGACTGTCATGGTGTGACTGGGATCCTTAATTCACAGAATTTGTTTAAAGACAATGCATTTTAACCAAGCAAAAGGTAATTATACACCTAGGAACAGGGAATGCAGTGCCCATGAATAAAATGTGAGGCTTAGAGAAGACCTAAAATAGTTGTGTTAGCAGTAAAATAGCCAGTCAGCTCTGTCAACACCCAGAGCTTGATTTTTAGAGACAGATTGGTCTTAACCCAGTTTTAGCCATGTAAACATGACGCACAGTCATGGGACATAGACAGACGCCCCACAAAAAAATCCCCCAAACCATAAAAACCCCACCAGCACAGGGCAGATCTTTGAATCTTAAGAGATGAGACTACTTTTTCCTCTGACAGTCTCCATTTCTCCCTCTCTCAGCTGAATTCAGATATTTTGCTGAGTAACCTTGAGATGGCTGAAGTGAAGTAAGAAAAATGCCAGCTCCTGTATCTGTTATTTTACCTCTGTATATGGTAATTTATGATATTTTATCTCTGGTCATGGTAAGGCCAGTACAATAGCATTATATCTATCTTCTGGTCTCTATATTCTGAAACCATCATTGCAAGGTTGTACAAGGAGACCCAAAACTGATTTAAATGTAGTGTAAATGCTTTGTGGTGAGATAATGCAGGACTTGAATTACTTCATTTATTGAAAAGACGATTGAGAAGTGACTTGATTACAGTGTCTAAGTACTTTCAAAGGGAGATAACACCAGGTACTAGAAGGCTCTTTAGCATAGTATAGAAAGCCATAAGAAGAATCAACTGCTATAAGCTGAATGCAAATTCGTATTAGAAATTAAGCAATATTAGTACCACTTTCAGCCACAAATAAGTTAGTAGGTTCTGTACAGAAAAAAGAGGATAAAATTTATTTATCTGTAATACGCAGGAGGTCAGGCAAATTTGCCCAGTTGTTTTTCCTGACCATAAACCTTAGGAATCAGCAAAACATTTCATCCAAAACTACCTGGAAAAGTATGGCTTTCTTACTCTTTTCAAGGATTTAGTTTAAATCAAACCCAGAAATTTTAGATTAAATCATTTTAAAATACATGGTCTCGAAGTAATCACTCTGTGCATTATTCAGGGAGAGCAGACTTTGATTTCCAGGTGTAATAATATTTCAGTCAATGTTAAAATCAGCAGTGTCCCAGTGTGCCTTGTGTTACTTTGATTCAATACTTCTAAGCATTTCTGTTAGCTTCTGTGACATTGCCAGCTGAAGGTGGCAAGTGACAGTGTAGTACCTTACACTAATAACAAGATGAGACTCTGTTGGAAGGACATTTTAAATAGTGAGAGCTAATCAAGCCATTAAAGCTCATCCTTTCTTGGTGTGCAGGGCTGTTCTAAAGGTGTTGGTTTAACATATATTACACTGGCTATGCCCAAAAGCGATGGATAAATTGCCACACACACATATTATGCTCTAGAACATCATAGTAGAAAAGCAGGTATTTGGCCACCATCACTCCTCTCTTCCTTTCTACATCAAGTTACTTCTAATTTTTAGGGTTTTCCACCTTTGCAGAGTAGGCTGGTACTGTTGTATCACTCTATTAGTCGTCTTTGCTTTAGGTGTTCACATTGAATTATAGAGTGACTGTGTTACAGTGAATGTACAGAGGGAAGTATTAACTAAAACTCAGTATCTGATTGCCTAGATTATTACTGCAAGCTTTTATTTCTTTTCCCCAAGTGTTAGCATATGCAGTATTATTACTCTGTTGCATTGCGCTCCTTTAGTGAACAGTTTGGGTTTTTTTTATTGTGATAAGGTGAAAATAAGTTACTCTTTTTCTGATGATAGGAATAAAATTAGCTCTCATTTTCTCTTCCACTAGTTTTGATACTTCGATGGTTGGGTCTTTTTTGTAGCTTATTTTTTTCATGGTCTCTGACTGTATTCAATACACATTTCCCGAAAACAGTTGCTAGATAATCTGAGTGCATCAGTCTGAAGAAAGGAGGACTACACATCTCTATTTCAGATTTGGTCTTTGTGATTCATTCTTAATATGTAAAACATCTGATGGCAAAATAAGGAAGTCTACAGGATACCAGCTGTGCAAGCATATTGCCTCAGTGTGTAAATAGCAGAGATTTTAGAACTTAATTTGAGATTTGAGAATTTATGATTACATTATGTTTACTAAATTCTTAATTAGTGAAAAATAATCCAAATGTTGACTGTGTTGGTGAATCTTATTTTAATGTCCAGTTTTGCTTTGTTTTTTTCATTCTAGATAAACTTGCTTTGGAAGGAATAGTGGTGCAACGTGCTGAATGCAGACCTGCAGCTAGTGAAAATTATATGAAACTCAAAAGGTAGGAGTGCTGTATGACAAATGGATATGTGATATCTGACTTGGATGCTTTTATTATTGCCTTACTAGCGATGGATGACTTAAGTATTACCGTGGTCTTACATAGGATTTATACAAGGTCAGAATCATTCTTGCTTTTGGGGTGAATTTGTGGTAGGGAGCGTATGGAAGCTGAAATGGGGCTTACACCTCCCTCTGGTATTATCTGGTGGGGTGATATAGTGTTCTGCGTTCCATCATGTGCAAAGCTCTTAGGAGAGCACACATTGTGCCTCTTAATACCTGAACGTGTGAATGTATAGCTATATTCAAACATGATTGAAGCTGAATTTCCTGAGGACTTAAAGGTTTGCATTGGTCTGGTCAGGACATGCTTCTTGAGTAGTATGGGTTTCTGTGTGGATTATCCAAATCTAATTCTACTTAATATTGTGCTATACTAGACGAAAAGCACCTCTGGAAATATATTTAAAATGCCCAAAATAGGAAAGAATTTGGGGAGAAATGCTAGACCTAAACTGGCATGCTTGCTAGAAAAGGTAATGGCTGAATATGTCAGAAGTGGGATGGAAATCACAAGACATACATTTAACAGAATCACTTAGTGACTTTTGAAAATTTAATCTGATACATCCAGAATTTACTGTGTGATTCATATATCATATGGATAATGAACTTGATGATGTTCTCTAGTAATGTATCAGATTTGGAATTTAATTGTGCATTGTATTAAATACATATATAAATATTTTAAGCATGTGGGTTTTCATTAAATCACCCTTTTATATTGTGAGTTTGTTGTAAATAGAGAAATATAAGGCACGGTATTTCAGGAAGAGAATTGTCCTTGACTAGTTTATGAGTAGAATCGTCAAAAGAAATGCAGAAAAGGCAAAGTGATGTTTTCCCCAGTTTCTAATCTGTTTTTTGTGGATCATATACTACTTTTACAGTATCTTAGGTTTTATTAACCTCCTCTGTCATCTAAACTCCTCCAGTGTTTCCTTTTTTCATCTATTCAATTCAGAGACTTTATGTTCTAGCTGTTGGCAAATCAGTACCGTAAGTTTGCTCAGGTACAGTGAACTACTTCATTTCAGACTGAGCTCTGTGACTGCTATAATGATTTTTGTCATCAGTGTGAAATGGAGTATGAAGCAAATGTGATATTACTAGGAAAAGGCTCGTTTCAATCTGTCAATTTTAAATATATACAAATATAGTCTGTGGGATGTATTTGCTTCATAATTGTTTTAATCACAGGTTGCCTGATCCAAGTGCTTGTTTGCCTTTTGTAGTTTTCTATTAGTTGATCAGATAAACTTCTCCTGGTAAGGCCACAGCAGGAGACCAAAACAAAACTGATAGCTTTAATGACATGCTACCCAAACTTTGATTTTTTTCAGCATTCTTTCTGTCACACACACATGCATGCAGCCCCTTCTGGTCTTTGATTTTGTCATGTTCAACTCCTGCAGGAGCAACAAAGATACAGACATGAAAGCAGCTTTTGTGTTTGGAAGCAGTGGCAGCTGAAAACTGATGCTACTGTTGTTTTTTCTTTACTGTAGGAAAATTGTCAGGCTGTGTATGACTAGTTTCTAACATTCCATATTGTTAAAGATTTTTTTGCCTTCTTCCAAAAAGTTGGGTTTTTTTTAATCTTCTCTGGTGGGAATCGGCATGAGATTTAGCAGATCCAGCAGTCACAGCCTCAGAAGAAACTGGTTTATGTCCAAATACCATCTCTGGTATTTGAGTGGTAGGATCTAACTCTTCTTTTCATTCCCTTTACTCTCTCCCACCCTCAACATGCCACAGTCTGTATTTGTGCTTTAAAAAAAAAAGTGACAGCACTGAAGATAAACCATGTAAATTATAGAACTGTGTCATATTAAACCATTTTTATTCACTTTTCTATTTACTGTTGTGCTTTACATGAGAGAGACTCTTCAAAGGTGGAATTGGTAATATTGATTAAACAGCTAGTCTGTTGTGTAGGCTTTAAGTGCTACAGTAGTAAGTTGAGTTGGGTAGGAAATAAAATCAACAGATAAATGCAGTTGCTTCAAACTTCGAAGATCTAGAAAATGAAGTTAAGCTGCACAGTCCAATAACTGTAATCATTTGTCTTCTGAGAGCGGGCAGTGACCAAAAGGGATTATATACCTCCCTGGTATTAAATGCAGATATGGATCCTGTCTGTTTTACCATTTGCGTCTGGGCCAAGGAAATCAGCTAATGGGTGCGTGGTGTGGCATTTGCTTTCCATGCTGCTCTGTAGAGTTTCAGTGAGAGGACAAAGTGATGGTCTTGTGATGGGGCTGCCAGCCGTTAGGTGGGAGATATGTGTGACGTGTGGGTTTAAGGGTGGGTAATGAAAGTACAGGATGTGGTGACGCATATGGGTGAAAGCGTTATCAAATGTAGCAGACGGGAGGGGTTTCTCCCAGGGAGCAGCTTTTTATTTGATTACAGGAGGGCATAGATGGCTGATGTAGAACACTTTGAATACAAGGCATAAATGTGTGCCTACGGGTAATTAGTCAGAAAGGTAAAACAAAAGTGGTGTGACCTTCACTTGGTATTTTCCATTTTGGAAGTTTTGTTGTGGGTTTATTTATCTTCCATTTTCCTGAACTTCAAGTCATGTGAGGGGAATAAATACTATGAAACACCTGCTATCCTGCACTGCTAAAGCTCCATGCTATTGAATTTCCTAGAATTTTTTTATTAACAATGCATTTGTTCTTTGTAGCACCTTAATGAATAGTTATACATTCGCCGTTGCTGCTGGTGATGCTGTTGCAGCTAGCTGGAAAATAATGCGTGGTTTCCAAGCACCTGTCCTAATTTGTGTCTTGTAGGAGTGGATCTCATGGTCCCACTTAAAAATACTTGGATCGTGTGGTGAAAAAAAATAGGCAGACTGCTCCCAGCTGCAGACTGTTTTACTATATGGTGGTCACAGGAAATACTGCTCCTACACTGCTGTTTCTGGTTGCTGCTTTCCCCATAGACCCATCAAGCCTGGCAGATGAAGGAAGATGGTGGCATGTGAACTGTTGTAGCAGAGGGTGTGTATCACAGATGGGGTTACATGCATGGCTCGTTGTACAGTGCATACTGTATTTGCACCAGTCTTGTGCCCTCACCATCCATGTCACCTTAGGGGGACAGCCTTTCCCTTCTGCCAGCCTGCCCTAGGCAGGCTCCATGGACACCACAGCCAGTCCCACCTGAACCAGACTATTTTCTTCATCTTACTTTCATCAGCTTTTCACCATGAGGAGGCATTATCTGTCAATTAATTTTGTTTTTCTGAGACTCAAGAGACTTTTGTGTCCATTACCTTCATTCCATGATGCCAGTGTTTAACCACCTTGGGGTTAATGACTTCCCAAAGAGAGAGGTCTACCAAGACGCTTGTCTGCACTGAGAAGGGAGAGAGGAGTCCCCCAGGCATTCAGGATTGTCTCTGGCTCCAGGTGACTTCAGAGAAGATGAGAATAAGATTTTGATACTCCCAAGGGGCTTTTGCTATGCACAGAAGAAGGAAAATGGGGGCCTGGTATGCACCCCATCTGAGTTTCTCTCTGCCAAATTACCTGTTTCCATCCTTGTGCTGGTCCTCATGTCTGTTCTGTTCATCTCTCTGACCATAGCCAACCCTCTTCTTCCCCAATTCTTTCTCAGTCCCCCTTTCCCATTTCTGTTTACTTCTGTTTCTTCATTTTCTCACAGAAGGAATTTTATTTTCAAAAATAGTTTGGACACATCAATATCGTGGACACTGAAACTACATTTTGTTTTGGGGAAAAGCTGAGAAGGAAAAAAAAGAAATCTCTGGGAGTGACTTCTGCAAAGCTCCAATTTAAACTGACATTGTCAAGTGGAGTAGGTACAACAAGGTCTCTAGGACTGCTCACTTCCTTTGCAATGGGGTAGTCAGGCACCAGGCTTGCAGTTCTTTGGGGGGTTTTGAAGGCACATGCAAAGTGCAGATCGAGCAGTTGCTGATGCTGTGTTTGATAGTGGATGGCAGACAAAAACTGGGATAAAAGCAGAGCTCTTGTTTCGTTCTCAAATGTGCTGGTGAAATGCTGGTGGCCTTTCAAAATGGGTATTTGGAGACTCCGATTCAACTCTACATAATCTGAATTACTGAACTCTCCCAAGCTGTACACCAAATTAAAACAAAAAGGAGTCCCAGGATTTCAGAAAGCCTCGAAGAGCTGACATTTCACGCTGCAGTGAGGCTGGTAATTCCCAAAATGTTCTTAAGTAACTTAAAAATACATCTTGAAGTACAGTTAAGTGACAATGATAGTTGCCAATATGGAAGCTTGTAACAAGGCTGCAAGAATTTTGTATATTTTCTGTTTGTTTTTTTTCCTTTAAGAGTTTTCTACAGAGAATGTGATGAAAGACTTTAGGAAAAGCTACTGGAAGAAACATGCATGATAGGCTTTTAGGAGAAGTGGGTTGCAAAATGTTCTAGAGCTATTAATGAAATTCCATGTTTGAGAACTCACAGTTTTTTACAACCATGTTATAGAGGCCACTAGAAGTCCTGACATTGTTAGTCTAGGCCAAGCAAGTGAAATTTAATTGGGCCAGATGAGTTGCTCGTCTTACCTAAAATACAGTGAGAGTATTGACTGGCAGCTCAGTATATTGCTGGAAATGAGCATCATGCAGGGTTTTTTTTTCACCAAATACCCCCTACTAGCAAAGGAAAATGAACAATTTGACCAACATACCACTTCACATATATTCTTATAGGTATGCTTCTCTGGCTATGAATTCCGTTTCAAAATAATGTATGCATATATTTGTGCATTTGCTGCAGAAGCTGACACACTGCTCAAGTGCTATTCAGTTTGTTTGACTTTGGAGGCCATTTTTTACACAACGCTGAGATTGCATCTGCCTGTCAGTCAATGCAGCCTTGATTTGTCAAGTATCGAAGACCAGTTTCTTTCTCTTGAAGTAAGATTCAGCATAATACAAAAAGACATCCCCTAGAACCTTTTATAAGTAACTCATCCTTAAGTACAAAAAAATACATTATTTTCCTTGTACTAATATATTTCCAATCCCAATTTTTCCTGGAGTATAATGTGCAATTTGTAGAAAATTGTCTAATAATTATGTTCATAAGGGTTAAGCTGTATTGTTGGGAGTTGTATTTTATATTTCCCTTATGTTCCTGGACACCCACCATTTTTTATAAATCAAGAAAATCTCATTCTACTTGTGAAGAATAGGTCTGCCAAATAGCAGGCACACTAGTACTTAAGTTTTTTTGTCCATTTTTGGTCCATTTTTCACATTATTTGAAGAGGGTAATGGAGAAGAGCAAGAAAGAAAAATAAGATTAAAGTGAGATGAGTTCAGCGGCACAGAAGAGTGGCTATTTCTCGTTTCAGAGGTTGGGAGAGTTGCTTTTGTTGATTTGCGACCAAACCGACTTTGTGACCCTAGGCTCCTTTCTCTGTCTCTTGTCCTTTCCATTTTGTCTGTCATCTTTTAGTGTTCTTACAAGTGCTGTTCTGAGACTGGATTTTCATAGGTCTTTTATAATACCATGCTTTCTTGTTCAGTGATATGAAAAGGTCCTAATTTTGGTGCCTGCTTCCAGCCATTATAATAATGCTAATAAATAAGGAATAACCTACTGTTCGTAGTACAGTGGATATTTTATCATGTTTCTCTTAAACCTGCAGCTACATGCAGAAGGTCACCATATGCTTTTTACCTTCCTGTTGTTTTCAGCTTCCAGTAGCCAGGTGTACATGAGCCACTTTGGGGAGGGGAAAGAGGCGTGATACATTCTTATTTTTAGCAATATGCTTTCTAACATATGAATCATAATAGTTATGGAAACTGATACTCTCTTAAATTGTGGGAGAGACCATTGATCTGATAATTTGCCCTCAGATTCCTTCCTTTTGCAAAGGCCTGGAGACAGAGGGTGTAAAAAAGTGGGCTTCCTTGCTGGCTGACTTACCACTCTCCTTTTATTTTACCTTAAAATGGCATTGTTTTACAGCATGGCATGAAATTTGACTTCTTTCTGTCTTCTAAATATCCTTCTGTCTTTTAAATATCATCATTTCCAGGTGACGGGCACAGAATTGCAGAGTGGTTGAGATGGGAAGGGGCCTCTGGAGGTCATCTGGTCCAACCCCCTCCTCAAGCAGGGCCACCTAGAACTGGTTGTCCAGGACAGAAATCAGTAGTTGTAGTTCTGTTTCATTAACACAGAGTTTATGAAGCAGTATTCTTCTTCTGATGTTTACACTGCTCCTTTTCCCCTGCCATCAGAGGCGTTGCATTTAAGAATGTATCTAGTTTGCCTTTGTGGTAATGAGCCAAAAAGCATCCATTTCCTTCTTATCTGCTGAAAGGGGCGAGGCTAAAAATAGTTGCCCTGGAATACATTCAGGCTTCAGTCGTAGCCAGTTTCTTCAGGCTGGAAAAATCCTCATTTGGTACGAGTAATCAGCACCAGAAGTTCTGTGTATTTGTATTTCCAGTAAACCTAATGTCAGTGGCACATTATCCCTTCTCTTGAAACCTTTGGTTTCAAAAAGAATTGTCTTTGGTGTTGTACAGTGCTGGTTGTCTTTTTACCTTACTGTTACCAGGGCTACAATAATTACAAAGATGGCTCTGCTGCTAAGGTGCTTTCCAGATTTCAATGAGGGGCTTGTTTAGTGCTTAGGGATATCCTTTCTGTTCCCAGGGCAGGACCAATTACTCACTTTCCATCTTCTTTTCCCATCTATAGCATGAAAGTCACACTATAATAGGTGAAAATCTCTGAGAGTGAAGTTTCAAATATTAGGACTTACCTTGCGTTACTAGACATACTAACCCTCTGTTCTTTTAATTTACCACCATACCTGACCCTGTCAAGGAAGGTGGGATAGGTAGCTGGTATAAAAAAGGCCCTTTCTACATTGGTGTCAGAGTTTGGATGTAAATCTTCCATTTTCTGTGTTGCAGAGCAGAGCTCACCGAAGCTCATGGATCTATTCCTAGCCACCATGCCAGATGCTGTAGTACTGCCGGTGTTCCGAGTTCTGCAAAACTGCTTTGGCAACTACCAGGCTGACGAGCTCAAATTTACACAATATGTAGAATATCAGCACCACAGCACATCTTCTATTTTTAAGCAACTTTGTTCGCATACTACTGATGGTATCTGCAGTTTGTGAGAGATCAGTAGACTAGTATCGTCCAACAGTTACCCTGCTGCCAAGGAGCTCCAAAAATTGTATGATATCATTGACTAGTAAAAGTGATCCTTGTGCAAAATCAAAGATTAGAACTGCAAGGTCTGATGGTGACATTCTCTAAACATATCAGATGTTCATAGAACATACTGAAGCATTGCAACCATCAGTTAGTATTCAGATGCAATCCTGAATGTTTTTCAGAGAGAGGATGTTGTGCAGCTACCTGCCAGAGCTTGAGTCTGGGACGTTTTTTAAATGGCTTGGGAGTTGAATTCAAAAGAACACAATAAAATGAAAAAGAACAGTAAGTTACTTTATTCTGTTTTTTGAAGAGAAAGATATAATGTAGAATCCTTGTGTTTAAGTCATCTAGAATACTTTAACTCACTTTCTTTCACCTTGATTTATGTGGAAAGAGAAAATGAGACTGCACATATCAGAGACCAACAAATTATACTGAAGTTGCAAATACAGTGAAGGAAGTGTAAAATCCTAAGGTTTTATTTACATTTCAAATCAAATGCAAATAGTTTTCAGTAGTATTTTTCACAAAAGCTTTTCTGCCGAATGTTACTTTCCACAGCTTGAAAGAAGCAGAAATGAGTATAGAGGAGTACTGCCTAAAATATTTCTTATGTACATTCATGTGTATGCACAAATTTAACAATACTCTAAAAATTATGGTTTTCAAGTTCTTTGTATTTTCCATGCCTGCTTTTAAATACAGACACATCTGCTTATGGCCTTCAGAAAATACATGCTGCTATTTTAATTCAGCTACCATCACAAGGCCAACATGGCTTTGAGAGAATGAGATGGTGTCTCTTTGAAGTGGTATTTTGTCAACAAAATGTGACTTAAATGTCAGTGCTAATCATGGCAATATTCCTTCCTTCTGTGTCTACAGTGAGTTTGAAATTTGCAAGTTGCTTTTTAATGAAATACATTTCTTAAGTGAACTTCATAGACAATAATCATCCAATTCCTGGGGTTTCTGGTTATGATCTATTATGATATTTCTGCTAGGCTACTGCCTCCTTTGCAGCTTGGGTTTGGCTGGCATTTAATCATTGTCATTTCGGTATCTGTGGTGCTTCAGTGAAAATTTTGCACTGTACACTAAGTCAGTACCATCAGTGAGACCTAACACAAATGCATCTGCACATGTAGAAAGTGTGTTCCAGATCTGGCCATAAATACATTTGTTGAATAGTACAGTGGCCATGTGAAACTGTCATAGGGCTGATGTGCTTTATCCATACTTGAGATTGGAATGAGAAGATTTTTCTAAGCTAAGCTTGAATGCTGTGATGTACTCTGACAGGAAAGCATGAGTGCTGTGGACTTGCTGCCACTCAGTTTCTTCCTTCCCTGTTGCCCATGCAGAAAGCTGGAACTGAGCAGTTTTCTGACAACTACCTGTAATCGTTAAGGTTTAGGGTCAGTGTTACTTCAGTTTACAATTTTGTTTGAGTTTGTTCTTGTGTAATGTGGTTGTCTTCTGTAGCATGCACATACATATGATAGCATGCAAGATCCTGCACCTGGGTCAGGGCAATTCCCAGTACCAGACTAGGTGATGAATTGGTCAATAGCAGCCCTATTGAGAAGGGCTTGATGGTATTGGTAGCTGAAAAATTGGACATGACCTGACAATGTGCACTTGCAGCCAGAAAGCCAGTCATATCCTGGGCTGCATCAAAAGAAACAAGACCAGCAGGTTGAAGGAGGTGATTCTCCACCTCTACTCTGCTCTGGTGAGACCCCACCTGCAGTACTGCATTCAGGTCTGGGCCCCCCAACATAAGAAGCACATGGACCTGGTGGAGCAAGTCCAGAAGAGGGCCACTGAGATGATCAGAGGGCTGGAGCACCTCTCCTGTGAAGACAGGTTGAGAGAGTTGGGCTTGTTCATCCTGGAGAAGAGAAGACTCTGGGGAGACCTTGTTGCGGCCTTTCAATGTATAAAAGGGGCCTTTAAGAAAGAGAAAGACTTTTTACCCAAGGCCTGTGGTGACAGGTCGAGGAGCAATGATTTTAAACTGAAAAAGGGTAGGTCTAGAGTGGACTTAAGGTCAAAATATTTTACGATGAGGGTGCTGAGACACTGGCACAGGTTGCCCAGAGAAGCTGTGGCTGCCCCATCCCTGGCAGTGTTCAAGGCCAGGTTGGAAGGGGCTTGGAGCAACCCGGGCTCAAGGAAGGGGCGCCCA
>NW_009940384.1:41682-50854 GCF_000696875.1 Nestor notabilis | reverse complement strand
CAGGGGGGTTGGAACTGGTTGAGCTTTAAGATCCCTTCCAACCCAAACCATCCTGGGTTTCTGTGGAATTAATACATGGATATAAGACCGGACAATCAGTTTCATGCCTGAGGCAAGGAACTGACTTGTGCCCGTGTAGTGAAAGCAGAAATGCCATGTTGCACAGGAGTTGTGGATATCTTTTGCCTTGGAGGTGACTGTTCCAGGTGGCTGCTCTGTTCTTTCCCAAATCCCCACAAAAAGCATGAAATGCCCAAATACAAATTTAAATGGATAGTGTGGCACCTGAGAGTTATCAGCTCCTCCTGTTTCAGGAGCTTGCAAACCATGAGTTTGGAAGGAAGGTATTGCATAAAGTGAAAGTGAGAGAGATTGTATGTTGTGTTCATTGTGAAATGAAAGTTTCCAGTTGAGTGTATTTGATATAGGAGAGCCACTAAATGGAAAGAAACAAAAAGAGAGGTGTGCTTATCTTCACCCAAGTTTCTGACCCACCGAAACACTGAAATGTACTGCACTAAAAGTGATTCTGCAGAAGTGAATAATTATCCTGTGGATACCCATATATATCGTATCAATATATATTGATATATGTCATCTGCCCTATCAAAGTTTTAATTTTTTTCTCTTTAGAATCCATTGTCTTTTCTAAGATGATGTAATGTAGCTATCTAAAGCCATTTCTAGTTGGGATATCTGAACAATTTAGAAACCAGTGTGTGCACAGGCCAGAATTTACATTTACAAGGTGGAGGGAGGGCAATAGTGAAACCTGCAGCTGCAGATTGACTGAAGTTGGGAAGATTTGGACAGACTGTTCTTTTTCAATTGCTCACTCTGTGTGAGTGTTTTCCATCCCTCACTTTTCCTTCCCTTCTCTCATGCAGTGATTTTACCTCACTGAAACTTTAAGTGTGCCAGATACTCCTACTGTTGCCAAGCACTGCTGAAATAAGGTTGGCTTACAGGAATTTAGGGTTGCCCTTTCTGACTCAGATGAAACTGCGCGTGAGCTTATCCAGGGGTCGTCTTCCTCAGCAGTTTAAAAATATAAAACAGTTTAATACTGTGTTGAAATATACAATGTATTCTATTCACAGTTTACATTTGATTTTACAAATAACTAATGCCAGGGATAGCAAACTTCCAACTTTGTTAATATATTAGTCCATCCTGACAGATGTTTCACAGAATTCATTCTGCTGCAAATCCAAAAAGACCTGCCAGAAGTTAACAGGTACAGCACTATCTTGCAGGTCCTGGACATGCTGAAACTAACCGAGAGAAGAGTGAATAGACTGGGTTTTAACCAAATTTAATGCCAGTGAACTGTTTACTTCAGTATTTTTTCAGGACTATCTGGCTAACCCGTTTTTTAATGCTAGTGGCAGAATCAGGAGGAACTGTATATTGTAAATTGTAATACAAATTTGAATTTGACCTTGACATGCTTGAGAAGTGGGGCAGTGCCAACCTCATGAAGTTCAACAATGCAAAGTGCAAGGTCCTACACCTGGGTTGGGGCAGTCTCGGACACAGTTATAGGTTGGGTGGAGAAGAGATTCAGAGCAGCCCTGAGGAGGACTTGGGGGTGTTGGTTGATGAGAAGTTTAACATGAGCCGGCTTCGGTGTGCGCTCACAGTCCAGAAACCAACCGTGTCCTGGGCTGCATCAAAAGGAGCGTGACCAGCAGGTCAAAGGAGGTGATCCTGCCCCTCTACTCTGCTCTTGTGAGACCTCACTTGGAGTATTGTGTCCAGTTCTGGTGTCCTCAACATAAAAAGGACATGGAGCTGTCAGAGCAAGTCCAGAGGAGGGCCACGAGGATGATAAGAGGACTGGAGCACCTTCCTGACGAAGACAGGCTGAGGAAGCTGGGGGTGTTCACACCGGGGAAGAGAAGCTGCGTGGAGACCTTGTAGCAGCCTTCCAGTATCTGAAGGGGGCCTACAAGGATGCTGGGAAGGGACTTTTCTTCAGGGACTGTAGCAATAGGCCAAGGGTAGTGGGTTCAACCTTCAAAAGGGGGAGTTTAGATTAGATACAAGGAAGAAACTCTTTACTGTGAGGGTGGTGAGGCATTGGAATGGGTTGCCCAAAGAAGTGGTAAATGCTCCATCCCTGGCAGTGTTCAAGGCCAGGCTGGACAGAGCCTCGGGTGACATGGTTTAGCATGACGCGTCCCTGCTCATGGCAGGGAGGTTGGAACTAGGTGATCTTAAGGTCCTTTCCAACCCAAACCATTCTATGATTCTATGATTCTTTGAATTACTGTCCTGCTGTTATGTCAGATTGTGTGTATGTGCCTGAGTGCTGACTGAGACCTTGCCAAGGAGGAAGATAAAGAAGAAACAGTAATGAATTAGGAAGAGAAACAGCTCACCAAAGAGCTTTCTTATGCTCCTTCTGCTCTTGGACTATATTCAATTCTCAGGCTTTGCACAGCACTCCCATTACAGGCATAGGGAAGTTTGGGATTTTAGAGTTCATTTCTATGAATAACATAAGGCTCTGGCTTCATGATGCCAGTATGCAGACAGTGGAGACACACTGGCTTCTGTCCTTCTGCAGAATTGTTTATTAACCATGTTAACTCAGGTCAGAATAAGTTAGGAATGTGACAACAGCCAGGTTGGATGGGACTCAGCAACCTTGTCCAGTGGAAGGTTGGAACTAGATGATCTTTAAGGTCCCTTCCAAGCAAAACCGTTCTGTGATTCTATGAAGAATCTAAATATCGAAAAATAGGCTATCATGAGTGCTTAACTTCTAGTGAATGCAGGCTTCTGTTAATCTTTAGACCATCATGATTGCGACAATGCAGAGGCAGGTGAAAAAATTAGTTGCAAAGTTGTTTTGGGGGAGGAGAAGAAAAAAGGGTTTAGTTGGGGCTAGAAGCAATGAGACATTTTCTGGCTGGTAAGCTCATTTTTAAAAGTTCCTGTGTCATGTCTGAAAGAAGGAAAAGAAAGGATCCTAGCTTTCCAACAGTGTTAACTATAGCTGTTTCTGAGGTTAAAGAAAGCCCTATGTTCAAAACCTGTTACAAGGCCGAATTTTATCTGTATTGTAGTTCATTCCATTTTTTCTGACTGGAAAACAGACAGGAGAAACAGGAGCACAAAAATACCCATGGCCAGATTTCTTTATGTATAAAAAGGGAAGAAAATCCCAGCTTTCTGGAATATATTTTAAATTGAGAAGTCATCTTGAAAGAGGAATTTCAGTGTATCTGAGTGTAGGCAGGGAGTATAAAATGTGTGATAAAAATAGCAGACTATATGGTATGTGGATACATACCTGGAGATGTACATGATAATATCTGAAAAAGAAATATTTCTTAGGTCTGTATTTCTATAGTAAATTTCAAAATTAAAAAAAAAATATGATTTTTGAATAATATTTCAAATAATCACTTTATTTTGAATTCTAATTTCAACTCAGACAATAGCTTCTGTTCTCACCTTTCGGCACTGCTTGGAAAAATCATGATCATTTAACTACTTTGCAGTTGGCGGCGCATGTTGGAAAGGGACTTTTCAACAAAGTCCTTGAAAAATAAGTACTTGTACTCTGAAGGAAAATGCAGGGACTAAGGACTACATCCTAAAAGTCTGAAACTATGATCAGAATGCTTAGGGCACTAAGAAAAAGCTATGTTGCAGAAATGGCCTTTCAGTTGACAAGAGGTTAAATCATTATTTTCAAAACAAGTCGATGTTTTCGTAAAGCACAAGTACAGCACACTGAGAATTTTCATACACAGTTCTTTTGGTATCACAAGTAAAAGATACATTTTGTAGATGGACAAAGCATACAACTTCATGAGGTTAATTTGTTTATACTGTGTAAAATAAACTGCCCTTTGAGTCAGAATGGTAAACCAGCTGGGAAAACTGTTGATACTTTTATTTAGCACTATTTAATGGTTCTCTTAGTGTACCTAATGTCTTCAGAAAAACACATTTCAGATGTCTCTTATGTGTCAGTTGGTCTTTGTTATTATCAGCATGATACAGGAGCAGCGTCTGTCCATGGGAATGCAAGTTATGATAAGATACAGCTAATTAAATCCCTGAAGGATTTATATTCACGCGTGCTGTGAAACTGAATCATAGGAAGTTGGGGCTGTTCAGCCTGGAGAAGAGAAGACTGCATGGAGACTTCATAGCAGCCTTCCAATATCTGAAGGGGGCCTACAAGGATGCTGGGAAGGGACTTTTCTTCAGGGACTGTAGCAATAGGCCAAGGGTAGTGGGTTCAGCCTTCAAGAGGGGAAGTTTAGATTAGATACAAGGAAGAATTTCTTTACTGTGAGCGTGGTGAGGCACTGGAACAGGTTGCCCAAAGAAGTGGTAAATGCTCCATCCCTGGCAGTGTTCAAGGCCAGGCTGGACAGAGCCTTGGGTGACATGGTTTAGCGTGAGGTGTCCCTGCCCATGGCAGGGAGGTTGGAACTAGGTGATCTTAAGGTCCTTTCCAACCCTAACTATTCTATGTTTCTAATATTTCCTGTTAAATTCTAGTAGAATTAAAGTGTCTGTTTTAATATATGTGTGCACCCAAACCCTTTATCCCTGTCTTTTTACCACAAATGTAAAGTAACATGAAATACACTTTATTACTGCAATATCAACCAGGAGAGATACTCAGAGTAACTTAGAGAGAAACACCTACAGCATAGTTATGCTGCCGCATAATGGAGTAGGAGTAAGATGTAGGTTTTATAAATTGACACCTAAATCACCCCATCTGAGTAGATTATTAAACCTTAAATTTTACTGCTATTTCTTTTTTTAACTCTTTTTAGCTCTTTTTTATATTAGAACGCAAATATCCAATGTAGTATCCACTCTAGGGGCAAATGGTTCCCAGAAACTGGTACCTTAGCAAGGCCAAAGCTAGCTTCAAGGTCCCTTTCAACCAATACTATGATTCTGTGATTTGTATTATGATCATACACAGATATTTTCCCTTTTTTCTGTCCTGAACTCTTCGAGTTGCTTGGTGTGGCACAGAAAGAATTAACAATTAATACATCCTTTTGCTGTTTTAAAAGTAAGTAACTTTGAATGTCACTTGGATATTAGTTTGTACTCTGCAGAGGATGTTTATTATATAGCATTTAGGTTTGTTTTTTTTTTTAATTTCATTAAGCTGTATGTAAGTTAAATTCTCGGGTAGTAAATCATATATGTTAACTACAGTGTGCATATGCTGATTTTTGTTCCTGAGCATGCCTAAGAACTCATGCTCATGTAAAATGAGCTGTAGTTTTGTGTACTCAATGAAGTATAGTAGTTGCTGCGTAGCCTTTGCCTGTGCAATCACATTTTTTAGAACATAGATTGGAATAGGGGAATTATTTGCTATAATTACTTTATAGGCTTTTACACCCTAAGAAGTTGTCTTTTATGCTCTACTTCACATTCATAAATGTGCATGGTACAACTGAAAGAGAAGTTTCACATGCTTTTATTACCTAAGCATATAATTTGTGGAAGTCTAGAAACTGGCAAAATGGAGGATAGGATAAAGTTTTGGGGAAATAAATAGGATTATATTTTTATCTTCTCTGTATGTACTGGGATTTCAGCTATATGAAGGAAAGCAAGATGTGTGAAGGCTTCTTGAAAAGCAGCTGTGTGGCCTAAACAGGGCACAGTCATTCATCTAAATTGATGAGAGAAGAGCAAACAAGTCATAAAGTGATCTGTTGATACTATTTTCCAACAAGGGTTTCAAACCTCAAACAGATGAAATAAGCATTTCTTTTAATATAATTAAAAAAAAAAAAAAAAAGTACTTCAAATAGTATGTGAGGAATCACAGGTAAAGTGTTACCAGCTTTAGAGAATCCAAGCTGGTATGTTTTAGCTGTAGATGCCCAAGTGAGGAAATAAAATGGCATACATGTTTTATTTGTGGTTTTATTTCTCTGAAAGGGTCGGTAAATTCAAATGAATTTATACACCTCGGAGACTTCTTGGTCCCTGAACATCTGGGTGATGAGGCTGGAACAAGGCCCTTGAATACAGTATCTTCTCTTGTAGAGGAATACAACCAAATTAAACGTATGTAATTAGTGATGTGCTCCAGTCTGTACATGGGCAGCTGTACGATTGGCGCTGTGTAAATATTACAGAGATAAACATGAGTAATGAAAATCAGGAAGTGCCTAATTATGCATGAAGTAATTTGGAGTTACATAGGTGATGGGCAGATCAATTTCAGAAACCAATGAGTGAAGCTCAAGTGTCCTGTATATCATCCGGAGAAGAAGAAGAGGATTTATAAGCATATTTGCCCAAGTGTTGCATATGCTGTTATTTAATAAAAGAATAAACTCAGAAGTCAAGTCTGGGATTTAGGAAAACCTGGTGAGTGCAAAATAGAAGTAATACTTGGTAGAGATGTCCAAAACAAGCTCTTACAAAGTTCAGAAAGACCTATGTGCTTGTTGGAAGGAAGGGAAACATCTAGTTACACTGTTGACATTGATGTTTAGGTGGGCCCGTAGATATATTTAAAAAGTGACTGATATACAAAACATTTATTTGGCAATTTAATATCTAAAAGGCAAAAATTAATGTTTTGAATTCATGATGCACTATACCAACCAACTGCTTATTAGAGGTTTTAGGGCCTGATCCCTAAATCCTACCAAATGCAAGGAATGCAAGAATCGGGTGCAGCAGGTATAAAATCCAGCCCTTTAGCACTGGTACAGAATCCTATGTCTTGGCTATATAATGTTGTCATATAGTACTTGGTTTTGCTTTTCTCACTGGTCTGCCTCTACTGTTTAAGCAAAGAAAATACTGCTATAATGGTGGGGTTTTATTTTTTTGAAACAAAATGCAAGGTTGAGGCCACCCACTCTCTATCACTGCCTTCAGAATGATTAAGTGTTGCTTTGTCACCCAAGAGCTCTTTGGATAACCTGGCTTCTCACACTGGCTTGACAGTTGTATCTATTCTCTTCATTAATCACTATGAGCACAAATAAGTGCCCTGGACTCAGTTGCTGTCTGAATAAAATAAATTGAACCTGGCTTTGTGTTCAGTTTTGAGTGTGAATTGAAGGTCCCCTGTGAAAGGAATTGAGGCTAAGAAAGGGTCATCTGTACTGAGCTCTCAGGGACCAAGCAATTAGCACACACTTCCTTTTTGCCTTCTATTAAGACAAACCAGTAGTTTTCATTCAAAGTATTGGTATCCTCCTTACTTAAGAAAAAATAATGTTTTGCTTTGGTATTTTCAGAATGTTAAAGTAAAGAAAAAAAAAACGTTGAAGGTTTGGTAGGATGCAGAAGTACTTCCAGTTCATTTCAGTATGAATAAAGAAGGGAAAGAAAAGTCAGGTTTAAAGGATTTAGCTATAGAAAAGCCAGCTGACAAGAGAATCATCTTGTTCAGACATAGTTTTTGGCTGCAGTAGATAGGAGCTTTTTGGAAACGACTCTCTCAAAGTAAATGACTCAAAACAAGCAGCTCGTAGCCCATCTCCAAGGAAAACAAAGCTGTAGACTTTTTTTTTTTTTTTAAATAAACAAGATTACAAGAGAGAAATACTTGACTCCATCAACAATTTCTGCTGCTCACTGAAACAGCCTCGAGGATGCCCTGGTTTGACTTTTGGATGGAGATCAAAGTGCAATAGCAGCTTCCCTATCTCCACCTACAAATGGATATGTTTCTCCTAAGAACCCCCAGTACACGAACAGAATTCTATCTGATGTCCCTTATCTCCTGTGTGGAGTACAGAAAATTAGTATCTTATGATGTCTGTCTGTTGGCCTCTCTTTTCTACTTGTTGATTTTTCCCCCCGCCATATTGCGCCTTTACTTCTTTTTTAAGAAATCCTCTTTTATTTATGTAATTGTAGCTTCTTCATTGTTTAAAAAAACTCTTCCAAAAAAACCTTCCAATTTTTTATATTTTTCTACCTACCTTTTTGTTCTTCATTTTCTCTAGCTTTAGGAGATGGGCCTGTCTGAATGTCTGTACAAATGCATAGGGTTCCCTGCTTGAGACTGTCCTCATCAGGTCATGACTATGTTACTTTATCCTACTTAAATGTAGTAACTCTCAAATTCGTTTTTTGCTTCATTTTAGTTCTTCTAGTTCTTTCCATCATGGGTGTAGATACCCAGTTCTGTCATTGATGTAATTTAATTTCTCTGCAATTTCATTAGTTTTAATGTTTCACTTTTTAGCTCTTCTGCGTGTTTCTGGCTCAGCTACTTAGCTTGCATATTATTCCAAAGTGGTACCTCTGTGTTTATTTGGGTGTCCAGGGCATGGCCCAGTGGGGTTTGTTAATGCTCTGTGTAATATGCCCGTATCCAAGGGTCATGAAAGGCTTTGCATTTAGGTCGTGAATTTTCAGCCAAATTTTCAAGCAGGGACATAGTCACAGGAAGAAGCTGGCTAGTCCAGATTTGACAAGTGAATTGATTCTGTAGCATGGTCACTTCCCAGCTTCGGGCAAAAACCAGGTTCATCTTCTTTATCTTTGTCTGTATGGGTCCTTCCAGGAGTCTGAAGTCAAAAGCCTTGCTTTCGAAATAATACTTATTTGACTCAGAAAGTCTTCCTTTCAATTTTCCTTCTCTATCTTAGGCTTACTTCCCACAATAGGATTGCAACAATATACGCCTTTGTGTCCTTGTGTTGGATCCCATCCTTCTGTTAAGAGGTACCTTTAGCAGAAGCTAATTAAATCTACCACCCATTTTGAATGACATTAAAATTCTTTTTTTTCTTTTTTCACCCTCATCTACTGTAGCTGTTTATGACATTTGATTACTGGCCCCGTAATTAACATTTCTCAGGACTGTCATTTCAAGTGAGTGAGAAGAAATCACAACAATGTCTGATACGTGTTCTCTTTCTGGATTGTCAATTTTATTGAGTTGCAGCAAGCGTTTAGCGCATGCACATCTTCTATCTATGAGGGTAATACAGAAAAATAGAATAATAATGCTGAAATCCCACCCTGGCTTCTCAGGCATTTATCTCAGGTTCTTTTTTGCGATCCTGGCATATGAGATGAGCATCTGACCAATGCATCAGCCTGACTTTTCAGCTGCTTATGAGAAGAGGTCTTGAGTATGAGCTGTCAGTGTTTCTGAAGTCATCTGGCCGGCTGCTCTGATGGCGAGTGG
>NW_009940384.1:38130-41655 GCF_000696875.1 Nestor notabilis | reverse complement strand
GGGCAACTCACACAGCTGCCCTGACAGACAAGGCACCGTGGATGCTCTGGCCGCCCCTAGAGTCTAAGGTAGCTTATGTTGGTTTTGTCACCACAGCAAGCCGTGTAAATAGTAGTTGTGAAATGACAGGAATTGCACTAATTTCAGTCAGCAGCTGCTGAGGATACTGGGAAAGCATATTTTGTTTTGGGAACATCATGTTTGGGTTTCCAAAACAAAATTTTGAAGGATTTCTGTTCCATGAAAACTTTAAATGTTGGCTTACCTCCTGATTCAAGGGTGTTTTTTTTACTTGAAAACACAAAAAACATGTATTAAAAATTTAGATTTCCAGCCAGCTCTACTTAGGCTCTGGTTGGAAGATTATTTCTCTTGTTTCCTCTATGTTATTAGTAAGAAACTTTATTACATCTACGCTTTTTGCATTTGTATTTCACTCATTGCTGCGATGACTCTTGGTGTCCCAGCAGGCTGCTTAAATTTTCTTTTGCCTAATTTCCTTTCATTACTTCATTGCACAGCCTTCAAATAACCTAACTGCTTCTCTGTTTACACCCTTGACATCCACAAATGACGGTGCTTTTCAGTCATCCTGTAGGCTAAGCTATAGCTATTTGTCTCATAGTCTTCTGATTACAGAGTAAACATGCAGTTATGGAAAATACACATTCTCTAATGTATATTAGTAGAAGCAGATGGTGCAATCTGCTCATCGATGAAATTCAGTTTCTAAAACTGATTTAATCTGGTTTGGAGCAAATACCACTCTGGTACCGTCTGTCATGGAACATGTGCTAAGGCAGAAGTCCCGTTTCAGGTTGTTTGTATTTCATTGCAATAAGGTGTTTATTTCATGTGTCACACAGGGTATCACATACTGGAACACCTACTGTAAAGGCATGTTGTTTCAATGCACAAGACTACATTGTTTGTTATTTGGCTTTTTCATATATTCCTATTTTTTATTACCCTTTCTGCATTACAAAGCTGTGTACTGCCAGTCCTTTGGCAAATCTAGCTTTCATGCAGCCATTAGTAAAATCTGCGCTTGAGAAGAAATGGTGGTGAATTAGTTTCTTAATTTTTGAAGTGGAGAGGAATTTGAAATTAATTATAACAGTGTTTTGCACAAGTTGTCGTTTTTCACATTGTGAAAAATACGTTTCCTGTTTTCTTCAGCGTGGAGGATTTTCCAAAATTGTCAAGGCCAGAAAAGCTGTTTGTGTTCTGCTTCTGCTAAGCCAGATGCAGGAAAGAATACAGTGTGTAGTATGTGTCTTCTTCAGCTCAGACAGATCATGTAGTCTCTAGGAACTACTTAGACTGAAATGGTGAACTGCCACAGAAGTCTTGAGGCTTGGTACAGCTGAAGAAACCTACTAACAGAAATAGCTTTCTTCTCCCCACTTACACAAACACAAAATGTTTGCAGGTCTAGATACAGGTATTGCAAGCAATAAGGATGGGAAAGTGATAGGTAATTTATATTACAGTTCCTTCTGCACTGAAGGATGTGAGAATCCTCAAAAATCTTGTGGAGTTAATAAAGGGTGTGGTGGAACAAGTAAGTCCGAACAGTATTGCAGAAATAACATGATACAAAAGCATCCATTTGGAAGAAACCTTTAAAATTCCTTACCTTTCCATGTAATTGCTTGACTGTCCTTTGCATTTTGAGAATTAAATATTTGCTACAGCTGCTTCTTTCTTTGAAGTGATTTTGTTTCCCTGGTCTTTTCTCTAGAGTGCCCTCAGCTCCTCTGAACTTAGGGTTAGAATTTAAAAATCGATCTCTCATGCAATTTAAGCACTGTCCACCAGCTCCAAAGCTGTCAAATGTCACAAATTTTACAATAAATGTTTTGTTTCCTGGTTCCCCTGGAGATGCTTATAACTGTATTTCTGTACAAAGCTAGTAATTATACACAAAAAGAATTAATACATGTCCTTCAAGGGGATAGGATGGTGTAAAAAGAAGGGAATTTAATACAAGACATGAGTGGGGAAAATAAAAACTGCCTGTTTGTGAAAAAGTAAGTATATGTGATATAAAAATATACCATGTATGCCACTGAAGAGAGGACAAATACCCAGTAGTTCACATTGTTCTGAGCTGACCTGTATTTACTGCTACGTATTGTCTGCAACCAGAGGTATGCGTATTTAGTACAGAGTACCTCTCACATCAGTGCTAAGAGTTTTTAAAACATTTAAAGCTCTCAAAATCTCCAATCCCAAGGTAATTTTTTATAAAGTTACAAATTTACTAGTGTTTCTAAGCGTGGTGATCTCACCTTGCTTGGCCATCAGATGCCCACCCAGCTGCTCTCTAAATCCCCGTCCTCAGAAGGACAGGGGGAGAAAGTAAGATGGAAAAACACATGGGTTGAGATAAAGGCAGTTTAATGAAAGAAGGCAAAACTTGTGTGTGGAAGCAAAATGAAGGAGATGTATACTCTACTTCCCATCAGCAGGCGATGTCCAGACACTTTGTGGGAAGCAGGGCCTCAGTATGCATAGTAGCTGCTTCAGAATACAAATGCCTCAGCAATGAATACCCCTTTCCTCCTTTCTCTTAGCTTTTATTGCTGAGCACAACATCATATGCTATGGGATATCCCCTTGGTCAGCTGGGGTCAGCAGTCCTGGCAGTGTCCCCTCCCAACCTCTTGCCTGCACCAAGCCTACTGGCCTTTGTGGGGTGTTGGAGAGAGAGTCTTGGTGCTGTGTTGGTTCTTTCTCATCAGCAGCCAACACATGAATGTGTTACCAGTGCACTCCTAGCCACTATCATAGAAATCAAAGAATCATGGAATGGTTTGGATTGGAAGGGACCTTGAGATTCATCTAGTTCCAACCCCCTGCCATGGGCAGGGACACCTTCCACTAGACCAGGTTGTTCAAAGCCCCATCCAGCCTGGCCCTGAACACTGCCACAGCTTCTGTGGGCAACCTGTGCCAGTGTCTCACCACCCTCATAGTAAAGAATTTCTTCCTAATGTCTAATGTAAATCTATGCTTTTTCAGTTTAAAGCTGTTCCCTCTTGTCCTGTCACTACATGCTCTTGTAAAAAGTCCCTCTCCAGATTTCTTGTAGTCCCTGTTTAGTTAGTGGAAGGCTGCTGAAAGGTCACTCCCAAGTCTTCTCCAGGCTAAACAAGCGCAACTCTCTCAGCCTGTCTCCATAGGAGAGTTTCTCCAGCCCTCTGAGCATCTGCATGGCCTCCTCTGCACGGCCCCAACAGGTCCACTTCCTTCTTTTCTATATGGGCTGCTGTGGGGAGCATCCCAGCCAGACTTGGTATACTTGAGGTTTTGGGTTTTACACTGCCATTTGATACGTATATGCACACCGAATTAAAAGTTGTGCAAGGTTTTGAAAAACAGTTCTCTTTTCTCAATAATGATAATTTCACAGTATATCATATTTCACGTTTGAATTACTGACTAACAAATTCAGTTCCATGCAGGTTTATGACCAACCAATAAAACTCGTGTGGAACATTTCTTATTGCGTGTGTATAT
>NW_009940384.1:22550-38026 GCF_000696875.1 Nestor notabilis | reverse complement strand
ATTTAATTGCAGCATTAAGTATAATTAAGAGAAACTGTGCAAAGCAGTCTTTAAAATTTAATAGTCCTGAAGCTTCTTTCAAGACTGTGGGTTTTTTTCTGTGGAGGACATATTTGACCAAATTACACATGCATGGAGTCTGCTTTCACACAGATCTTATGGACAAACCCAATTATCCAGCTTCCTGTTAGGGAGGCTAGACAACATTTGTGCTTCAGCCATTAACTGGTTTGAGAATTTTTCATGCCAGACAAATCTATAATCAAATCTTTGGGGGGGTTTATTTAATAACAGAATAGGTATGGCTTCACAAAGTCTGGGGCAGTTTCTTTGTGTTCACAAATAGCAGTCACTCTTCTGAAAATCTCTAATTAAGAGGAGAATAATAATGTAGCAGAGCTTAGAAGTGCATGGAGCTAAGTTTGTTTCTTAACAAATAAGCTCTCTAGGGAATGTTCAAAAGATAATGTTCTGAGCTACCAAACTCATGTTGTTACTTTCTCCAAAACAAAGATAAAGTTATTTTTTAAATTATATTTTTTAGATGCAAAATGAATCTTATGTTTTCGGGGCTCAGTTGCCTCAAAACCCAGCCGTGTCCTTGTTGTGCCTTGTGGTCATCAGTGTGTTTTTAAAAGAAAGATATTTTCATATAACTTTGGGAATTCTTGGTTTAAAGCTGTAGCAGAGCTCAAAGCTGAGTCTTGAGCCACAGCCTCCAGATCCTGAAGGTATTTTCAAAGTACGGAGTGAGAGCTCTTTGTCAGGGGCTAACCCGTGGCTGTGATGAGCACCGCACGCACTGAAGATGGTGCACAGAAGCCATGTAGAGCATTTTGAGAAAATAACACCTTTGCCCTCTCAGCAGGGTCTCAAAGACCAGACCTCAGGAAGGGTGACTGGAGCTAGGCTGAGCGATGCAGGGCAGGTGTAAAACCATCCTTCACACAGCCTGGTGAGAGGGAGCAGAGGTCTGCGGTGGGTGACCCCACAGTGCCTGTTGCCATCACCTCCCAGCTGCAGAGCAGCCTGGCAGCTCCCACCCCTATTCCTGCTTCCCAGGCTCCCTCCGCACGGCTGCTTTCTGCCTTTGGCTTTGCTGCAGCTGTGTACCACTGCGCTCTGCTGTGGGAGCACGGTCCCCACTCCAGCAGCAGCTGAGGGATGTTGTAACCACGATTTTCAAGCAGAGGCAGGCAGGTGTGTGATGCATCTGGAGAGGGAGCTGGGGAAGCATTTGTTTTGCAAAATAGGAGGAGGTAAAGTGTAATTAAACTATTTTGAACAAATACAGCAGAGCATCAGTGCTGTACAGGCGGCAAAGAAGATGCAGTTGGCTGAAAGAATGATGATCAAACGTTAAAAAAATGCAATCTGTTTTCTGCCTTAACTGATACATCTTTCAGTCTGCTCTTCGGTTGTGTTACATTTCTTTTTTTCCTGCAGCTTGCAGGAGAAACTGTTACGTTTTCCAGTGGGAGGATAAACAAGACTGCTTTACCTCATAGATTAAGGTCTTTCCCTAATGCTGATTTTGTTTGGATTAAGCATGTTTTCAGAGTTCAGTTAAAACCAGTTTGGTTCTGTTTGCTTGCAGGGAAGAGTGTTGAGCGGATTAAATCAGGAGTTGAATATGAGTTAATTCAGCTGTTTAGTGCAAGCATATGGTTAACCTATTTAACAGTAGCTGCAATGTGCAAGATTACCTTGTAAGCTATCAACGACAGTATATAGTCATTATTACATTAACCCATAGGCATGCACATGAGAAAGACCACAAGAAAGTGGTCTTTCTCCCAGGAGTTTCATTTCAGTGCCCTTTGCAGCAGTTCCTCACTAGTTGATTCCAAGTTTATTTTAACAAAAGGAGCTGGATGTCCCCAAAAAGGTGTTCCACTGTCTGGCAGTCTAAGGAAGGAAGAGGCTGAGAAAAACCTCAAGGAATGGAGCCAGCTAGGTTTTCTAGGGAAGCAATCCAAATGTTTCTCAGATTGCAACAAACTGTTAAATTGTGTACAGTAAACTTTAACTGGAAGATGCCCAATGGAGCCAGATGCCATGGCTGTTTGCAGAGCTGTCAGGGGAGAGGTGAGGTATCTGGGAAGTGGAGTTGTAGAGAGGGGAGCACATAGTCAGCTGTAACTCCCTGAAGACGTTTTTCAGGAGAAGGGGAGGAGAGGTTCATATCAAGGAGATTTAGCAAAGGTGCTGTAGGGTTTGGGTTTTCTTTCCAGCGTCTCTTTCGCTGTGAGCGATTTCATTGCAGAGTGAATTCACTGAGCTTGTACATCATCCACCTTTTTATCAGTAATTCAATACATAGGCCTTTCAGGGTATGGTAAAGATGTAGCTTTTCTGTCTAGGAGACTTCTTCCTAAAATTCTCCTTTCTTGTTCCCATTAGCAAAATGTTAAACCATTTCTGGATCTGCGGACACCGGCAAGAAGTGTTTGGCTTTGTGTTGCCTGGACTTGCAAGTCCCCGTTATTTATATCATTGGTTTCAAAGCAGGAACAAGCACTGCAGATTAGTTTTGGCAGGAAAAGGAAGATTATTTGATTTTGAGACAAGTCTGTCTATTTTACTTTTAGGAATAAGTAATAGTTGAAAATTAAAATTCATCTTCCAGAATCTAAATTGAAATAGTGTCTAACATAAAGCCGTTTGTTATGGAGAATTTGGGGGACTAAGAAAAAGGTGAGCAGGAAAGGAAACTGCATCTTTGAAAATGGAAGTGGGAAAGGAGACTTTATCTTTAAAAGCGTGATAAAAAGGCATAAACATGCACTGATTTTTCATCATTTTTGTTCTTTTGAATCATGTCAGGATGTTTTTGTATAAATCATAGAATCATGGAATGGTTTGGGTTGGAAAGGACCTTAAGATCATCTAGTTCCAACCCCCCTGCCATGAGCAGGGAAGCCTCCCCATAGACGATGTAGTGTAGCAAAATTGAAATTATATCACTGGATACTTTTCGGACAACAGTACACAGGAGAAAATTTTTTATTATCATTTTATGATAATAATGGTAATTTCTGTCTTTGAAATAGATAAATACCTGAAGGCAACTTCATTTTTAAAGATGTTTTTCTTGGATTTTACATTAGGATGTCAGATTTTTTCTTCCATCTTATCTCCTCAGGCATCCAAGTATGATATTGGCACTAATTGGTTTATGATACCAATGAAAATACTCAATATTTTCTTAAACAGGGAACAGTTTATAGCAGCAAGTTCCCAAATACAGGTCCATACACTTTCAAACACATTTGTATTGGTATTGGTGGAGAGTGGGCAGCCCAGGGTAGTCAGGACAGACCTGAAACATAAGAGTGTGGTGGTCCCCGAAGTTTGGATAAGAATAGGACCCTAGACTGTGATTTTCAGAAAGGTATACTTGGCGGTGTAACAGGGTGCAGGGCTTGACCTTAAACACATCTTATCCCAGGTGCCTGTTCAAAAATCTCAGGGCCACAGATGTCATTTGTCACCTAGATCAAAACTCAAAGTTCTTGGCACTTGCAGGGTTTAACCCTTTCCCTCATGCTGTCATTTTCAGCAGTCTGTATTTTATCAATGATGTTTCAAATACTTTATTCCTCTATTGATTGGTTGATTTTGTTTGTTGACAATTTAGAATAAACTTCCCTTTCAGTAACAGGCAAGAAATTTCCAAACATCTTACTACAAAGCAAGAAAAAGTCTTGAACCAGCAACAGGGGAGATAAAACTATTCCTTACACTTTTGCCTTAATAACTACATGTCTTAATAATGTTTTTGCATGTAAGCTCACTTGTATGTTTTCAAGAAGTTTCACCCCTCCCCAAAACCATGCAGTCTTTATTTTCTTTTCCAACTTACCTTCTAAACCTATTAGGATAAGAGAGGGAGAATTGATGTTGTTGAGTTATTTCCTGAAGAATCTTTTTTGATACGAAGAACTAAAATATGTGTACATGCATAGTTAAAATTGTATGTGATCCTTTTGATGGGAGTATCTGTGCGTTTAATTTAGGAATATAATCTTCATGTTAAAATTAAAGGGCTGGGCTTTTTCTGTCCTCCTTAGTTCGCTAATGAGTCACTTTTCCTAGAGCTCCAGTCTTCACCCTCTCTAGTATTAGTAATGGGCTTGTGAGATTCCTGGTTCTTCCCTGGAAGCAAGGAATCACTTTTGCTGGTTATTCATTCCTACTGATATTTAAGACACAGACATCTGTGTGTGTTGTACAGCCTGTTGTATGGATGATGTTGAATGGTTAGCTCAGAGGTAGAGAGGTGTGTAGATTTTGGCATGCATGTTAGTTTGAACAAACCGAGAGGGAAGCTAAGATTTTTTAACCCACTTTTCCGCCTTCCTTGCTGTTTTTCTGGAGTATGTTCATCACAATCCTTCCTATCCAGCCATTCCCGTTATGTCATGCTTCTCTTCCAGCCTCTGTCTGTCTTCACTCTCTTTTTCCGGTGGGACCGATGTGTCATGTACATCTTCAGGGCTCTTCAGAGCTCGCTCTGAAATTTCACCTGTGTTCCCATTTCTTCTGGCGTGCTGCTTATTTCTGCTGCTTGGCCAACACTGCCAGTCTTATGCCTCATTTCATGCTTGTGCTTGAGGTAGCCCACACACTCTGGACAACGCAAAAGCAAATCTGTGTTTTATTTCACCCTGGTTTTAGACCTTTCTGTCACTGGCATAAGCCACAAGTATAAGCACCCTGGTATAAAAATGTATTGTGTCCTGCAGTTCTATCCACTTAGAAATTAGGATGAGATGCCCCATATAAAGATACAGCATGTAAAGAGCGGGCACAGATGCACTTGCACCCTGGCTTAGTCCTTGGAGAAGACTGTCCCCTCTAGTTCTGCTTTTGTTTGTTCTTGAACTTGATCTTCTCGCTTGTGTTGGGGTTCGTGTTGGGCTGAAAGATGGGCAGAACAGAGACATTCATAGTTCGTGTATTAATAAGAAAATGTTTAAAGTATGGTAGGAACCAATAATGAAGGGTTTGTTTCCCTTTTGGTCACTAATTGATTGAATATGATAATCACAGGATGGAAAGGACTGCAAAATCCTGACATTAGCAACAACTGCAGAGCTGCAGACCTCTCTGCTCTTCCAGGGGACACAAATTGTAATAAGAAATGCTCATTTCTTTGCAAGAAGTGACAGGACAAGACGAAACAGCCTCAAGCTGCAGCAGGAGAGGATACTAGGAAAAAATTCTTCACCAAAAGAGTTGAGAAGCATTGGAACAGGCTGCCCAGGGAAGTTGTTGAGGTATTTAAAAGACAAGTAGATGTGGTTCTTAGGCACATGGTTTAGTGGTGGACTTGGCAGTGCTGTGTTAACAGTTGGATTTGATAATCTTAAAGGTCTTTTTCAGCCTAAATGATTTTATGATTCTGTGATTCTGTTACTGTGCAAGATCTTTCCATCAATCCACATATGACAGAAATGGAAGGGCCTTTTCACCCAACAACAGGGGTACTGGGACTTGACTCAAGTCCTTCTGGAAGGACAAGGAGGGTGCAGAGGCTGCTTTGCTTCCCAAGGGTGAATGGGCATCTGCACCTTTAAGGATATCTGGTCAGGGACTCTTTCTCATCAGTATCAGGACACTTCTAGAGGACGTATCCATAGACACATGTGAGCTTGTTTAAAAATACATGCACTATCAAGCAGATCTTGTCATTTTCTTCATGGTAATGGCACTAGAGCATCACTTAAAATGCTTAAAGTTGAGATCAAATAATAAAGTTACTCAGTTATATCACTCCTAGAATGCAAAAGTCAGCCTTGTTTTATCTTTACATTATTTATCCTCAGAACCTCAGCTCAGAAGGTTTTTAATCATTTGCAGTGCTAAATTCCGAGAGGGAAAATGGGAGCTTAGTGGTTTTATTCAATTACTCCCATTTTATCAAACCAGAAAATAAAATGCATAAGAAATTGTTACTTATTGTTGATTTGCTATTCATGTTATCTCATCTTATGTACTGGAGAAAGGTATGTAGAATTGGAATCTTCAGTTACAACTGTCTCAATATTAGACACAAAATTATCTTATATTCATATGATTCATTGCTGAGCCTTCAACATACATAGTTGAAGATGTCAACTTCAGAAAAACCTAATAGGTTTCCTCAACATATAATAATTGCAGCACTTTTCTTGTAATACCAGGATTTCAGGACTTAAAATTAGTTATAAATCATATTCTATATTAATAATCTGAAACATTTTGTTATTTAACACTGACAAATGCACTTCTTAATGCCATTTCCATTGAGCTTATCCTCTTCTCTGTCTGCCTGTCTAGTCTTTATAAATGAGGATGGACTCACTTTGCTTTGACTGGGTGTGTGTGCTGGAGTAATACTCTGTGTCTGAAGGAGAACAGTAAATTTGTCTGTGCAATAGGCTGCAGTCATCAGCTTCCATTTAACATGAGACAGTAGGACTTCTTACAGTGAAACACAACATCCTGAATTGGCATGTTGCTAATTCTTATCTTTCAGAATATGTGGCAGATTGTATAGCAACAGTTTGACACCATTGTTATTAGATAATGTATTTTTACTCATGTGGTCATTCTGGTAATGTCCTGTGTTTTTTGTGGTTGGACACTGCAGTGGGGTTGTTTTAGCAGGATGTGTTAAAGTTCCCGTTGTTCTCACAGAATTACAAAAACATTAGGTTTCAGCAATCTCGTAGGTGTTTTCATCTCTTGCCCATCATCTGTTCACTTCTTACATTACTAATACTCTTGCTTGGAAGAAAAGTCAGAAAAGATGCTGCCTGAACCTCAGCAAGTTGTGGTAGTCCAAATGAATACAAGAGAAGTAGGTGTGAAGCTATATTATTACATTTATTTTATCAGCTTGTATTGGATTACATTTTGCAGGATGTAGGTACACCTTACCATGTTTGGGATACCTGGCAATATAGGAAAGCAAACAAAATATTTTGTTGCCCATATCAGGTATCGTGAAACTTCATGTAATGCAGCTGTCAGTGTCTAGTTCAAGTGCAGAATGACTGAGTAAAGGACTAAGAGAGCATCAGTCCTTGGCTTTTACTTCCCTGGTGGGAACCTCTGCAAGGAGTCAAAAAAACTGCAGAACTGTGCAGAGCTGGAGAGTTTGTATTTCTTCCCCTCCTGTTGGGTGATATTGCAGAGGGAGAAGCAAACCAGCTTTTCCTTTTTTGCTACAGTAAGGTTGTCTCCTTACTTACTAGTACCCGGTGTAAACACAGCCAAGCACAAAAGGCATTGGAACTTTTCAGTCGCGTGCATGCAATTTCTTTAGAAATGTCAAGAATTCAAGCCCTAGCAGCATTTCTGGTTAATAGCTGCTTCTAATCTTTGAAACATTTGTTTTGTGACACAAGATTAATCACAGGAAATCATCTATTCTAAAGGTCTTTGGTTTATTTTTTATTGCTGGAAGATACATATATTTAAAAGCCTCTCCTGAGGCTTTTTCTCAGCTTCTTCTCCTAGGAATGTACATATTGCCTTCATCTGTCTCCCTTTATGAGCCTGCTGCATGTTGACAAGTTCTATAAAATTATTTCCAGCCTGTTTGAATGTTTTTTCCCCTTATTCAGCTGTAGGCACAATGACAAATCAGAGTTGCAGTATAAAATGTATTTTTCTGGGAAATGACCGTGGTGAATTCAGTGCCTTGCTGGTAACTCACTGTATTTCAAGGCGGAAGAGCTATATTTGATCTTGGGGGTGGAAGAGAAAACCATAGTGTGCAGGCTGCTGGCTGCTCTGTCACTAACTTATTGGCAGTTTGGAGGAAAAAAACAAATCTGCATTTTCTTTTATCTTTAGGCCAGATATTAACATGAATTATGGCACTAGCTATTTCAACAAGAGTTCAGTGGAAAATCTAAGTCCTTGGAGAGTTGTGTGTAGTTCTGAGCCGTAACTAAGTCTTTAAACTGTCACACTCCTGCAACTCATAATAAATGGTAATAGGTAAAAAGCCACTGCTCCTTTAAATCAGTGTCACCAGTGACTCAGAATATCTATTGATTTTTTTTCTTTATTCCTACCAACAGTTTCAATTAAGATTCAGCAGATCCACTCTGAGAAAACCGTGTATAAAACACTTCATAATATTTTGGTTTAATATTGCATTTTAAATTCTGTTTAAGAAATGAACATTTAGAGGTAATTATTAAACACATTAAATCATTGCTCTAAAAGGCTAGTATAATGCCCGATTCATAGCTTTTGTTATAAATGTTTGAGTGTATAATTACTAGGCTGTATAAATATATATTTCATCAACTTTTTTTCAGTCAACAGCTACACAAATTTTAAAAGTCAATTATATTCACTCAGACATAATGCTTTCTGAATGCAGGAGAATTACAACGTGGTTTGGGGAAAAAAGAGAACAAAACAAAACCAAACCACACCGTATTTATCCTTACAAATAGTGTCTGTACCAACAAATCATGTAGACAAAATGATTACAGGCTATTTGTCTTTACCCTTTGTAAAGCAGTAAGCAAATTTTAGTGCTTCATCCGTACATAAACCATTTGCTAATTTGGGGTTTGTAGCACATTTATAGCACATTTGTCAGGCCCTTTACCTGTATTTGTGTGTTTTGGGGAGGCTAACTCCAGATGTGCAGCAGCTGTCATTTTGCATAGGATTGTGTGACCATATTCTGGTGGAAAGAAGGCAACCTGAGTCTTTGTTGTTCTCCAGGAAATCTGGAAAGCTGCAGAAAAAGAAACATGAAGGGCAGCCATTAGGGAGAAGAGCAAGATGCATGTGTAGAATAAATGCATATTAATAAAAAGGTTTGCCTCCTGAGTCACCGTGCTTCCCATTTAGATTTCCATAGTGGCAAGTGGCAGCTGCAGTAATTGCTTGCATTAAAAAGTAATACCAGGAATATAATATATTTTTAGTTCTCACTACAGCAGTTTAGCAACTAGAAACAGAAAACAAAGTTAACATTGCAGTTAAGCAGACCATGTTTTCCGCAGACCACCCAAGATCTGTGAGTTGTGATTTGGAAACCTCTGGCAAGAAATCTTGAAGTGCAACACTGGTATCTCTGAAATTTCTTTCAGAGGCACGTACATTTGTAGCTCGTACGTTTGTTAGTTGGTACATGTAGATCTTTCTGAAGTCCTCTGCCATTTCACAAACAAACTTAGATTGTCCATTTCTATTTTCACTTGGCAGGCTTCCATCCTGCTTCCTAAGCAGGCCAGGAGTTTTTCTTTGCTTTCAAGATTGTGTTTCAAGTGTGTTGGGGAGCTTCATATGCTAAACATGACTTCACTGCCATCAACTTTTGCAGGCCTCTGAGAAGTACATTAGCTTTCCGACACATTCAGTTTTCTACTAGTTTGGAAATTAGCAGGTTAAAATAAAAAAGCTGGAATGCATATCCTGCGTGCAAGTGAAAAATGTTAAGAAATAGATTGCTGGTGTTCTTTTATGCAAAGAAGGATTAATTGCTGGAAGATGCACTAAAACGGGGGTTGATATTTCCTGTATTATAGTTTTTAAATGCCAGAACATGAAGAGACCTTCACCACTGACTGGTGTTCGAAGTTCGTGATAAGCTCTAGGCTAAAGAGCCATCAATTGTTTGCATGCTTAAAAATCTACTTTATTGAGGAGACGGAGGGCATTTGACATCACCATTCTAAAGCTTTTCCTTCTGAGAACAGTCTGAGGTGTTCAGTCCATATTTTCAGTGTTCTGGCATTTCATTGTTGAAGGGCTCATGTTCTTTGGCTGTTTTCTTGAAAAAATGGAGGATATTGTAAATCTATATTGTAAAAGAGTAATGAATGTAAAGCCTGGTGCAAGGAGAAATACCATTACTGAAATACTAGTTCTCCCCAAAAACTCCAGACCATCTGATGTATCTGAATATTGTAAGGAACCTTGTCTATTCTTACCTGTGCTGCAGCTGTAATAAGAAGGAACATCACAAACCAAATACCTAAATCTGGTCCACATGAAGGTGGTGCAGTGGCCTTGGAGGGGAAAGGAGAGACAAGAATTCCCAGTTCATCTCCAGGAGCCACTGTTTTATGAACAGGAGCAATATCAGTAAACAGGTTGAGCAGGAAATCTCCTTTACAGAAAGGAAAAATACGAGAGGGGAGAAGTGAGATGAAAGATAGCAACAGTGGGGGAGAGGAGGGACTGGAAAACTCCCCAGGTCAAAACAATAGGAAAAATGGCAAAGAACTGCAAGAAAACATATATATATAAAAAATTAAAACCAACTTTTTAAATATTTAAAAAGCCATTGAGACCAAAAATAAAAAAATTAAGCAATGAAGTGGAGAAAAAGACCGACTTGAAGAAAAGATATTGATTTATCTTTAGCCTGTGCCTCTTTGTGAAACCTGAGTTTAGAAGACCTTTGGAAACCAGATCAGTAAAATCTTTAAAATCATTTAATTAAATTGAAGGCCAAAAGATAAACACTTACGATAAAAACTTCTACCTTTATTTGCCAGAACAGGAGTAAAAAGTGTTCGCTGCTCTTTTACCTTCCAATTGATTTTTCCTTCAAGCGAATTAAAAAACATGCTACATTTGGACCAGAGAAGACATTGATGTACCTTCTCCCGATTTAGAAATGTAGAATGCAAGGTAATGGTCACTTAAAGGTAATTAAAACTATAGAACAAATGACAAGTCTACACAGATTCAAGAGGAAGCAAGTTTCTAAGTTTGAGACGAAACTGCCAGCAACTGTTGTCCAGTAATACTGGCGATAAAGGATGATTGGCTTAATTTCCAGTTACTACAACTAGAAAATTTATTTCTTCATTTACTGCTTACTTCAAATGTAATTTATTTAGTTTGGTCAGGTGTTAAATCAGAAGCATGCCGAATTTAAATGTAGCCTTTTGGGTGTTCATTATATTTTTACAGAAAGAAACCAGTGATCTCAAACAGTGGTTTTGAAATACTGCCTGGTTTAGTGAAAATTGATTTTTTCTGCCTATAAGAGACACCTTTGGAAAGAAAATAACTACACTGATTATAACATACTAGTTGTATATACCATAAAGCTATTTTCTCTGAAGGAACTTTGTCCCCCACCTTTCTAAAGCTGGTTTCTTGCATCTTCATTTCAAGTGGTAATTCTTGAGTGCTAAACCTGAAGTAAATGGAGCACTCCTTCTGCACAATCATAGATAAGCTTTAAATTAAGTACAGATGAGCTTGACAAAATGTTTTCAACCTGTGACCTTCTCAGAGTCTTTCCCAAAGAGGACTGAAGGTCACCTATTGTTAACTGTGTGATTGAGGCTTGATTGTACGTTGGTTTGAACCTGGGTGGATTTCTCTGTCTTCACGGTTTTAAAAGTGATCATAAACCAGTTACTTGTGCTCTGTTACTGTACTAAAATGCCAGAAGAAAGGCCAAGGGAATTTGTATTTTTACATTAAAATATCAAAGAGAAGGTCATGGAGTCTGGTCTTTATTGTGCGTGGTGAGTCAGCAGGGGTGGATCATAAGCTGTTTCAGCCCTCAGCTGAGTCAGCTGGGCAATTCTGCGTTCATTTGGGTTGGGTTTGATCTTTTTTAAGAGCAAGGACTTTTCTTCCACCTGAGTGGTAGGCTCTTGGACTAAAATTTGTGCTCAGACATGGTAACAGCTGCTTGGTTTTCAGCATTTCAGTGTCTTCCATAGCATATAGTGTCCCAATAATTCACAGTGTACTCAAGCAAAAACAGAGTAGGAAAAACTTAATTCAGAAGGGTGCATCTGTTTTGCCTTATGATTTGTTGGCATCTGACCTTTGATAAGGACTGGTTCATACTTGCAGATTTTTAGAATTCATCTTGAGTGTGTTCCTGTCTGAACTTTGTATTAGTTCTTGTTTTCTTCTCTTTTGCAGATTACAGATAGAAGAATCTTCTAAACCTGTAAGGCTATCACAGCAGCTGGACAAAGCCGTAACCACAAACTATAAACCAGTGGCTAATCATCAGTACAATGTAAGTAGCTTTCAGCATTTTCCCTTCTTCTCTTCAGGAGGAGTCTGGCTCAGGACTCACAGTTGGCCACTGTCGTTGGAAACACTCCATGTTATCTGGTTTCTCCCTGATTTGGTCTTCTGGGGATCTTCTTTCTGTCTCAAGACCAATATCACCCTTGGAGCTAACATCTGCCAGTTCTGACTCTCTCATGTTACCTGATGGAGGGCAGATCGCCTTCACCCAAGCGTTTTCTAGTGACTTTATTACATTCTTCCTCTAGTCTTTGTTTTTTATGTGTAATTTTGAAGTTTGGGGATAAAAGGCAGTTCTGGCCCTGTGCTGTGAGGTGTGGAAGCACTCCTTTGAGCCAAATAAAATACCATACAGAGGTGGGTAAAAGGCTTGAAAAAAATCATTAGTTTCCAGTCCTTTGGAGGAACTGACAACAAGTAAGAACGAGTAACAGCTGATAATTTTTCACAGTTTCATACCTTCACAGTACATGTTGTTAGCATCATTGGCTCTGTCAATATTACACCCACACTGCTGTTTCAGATCAGTTGATGTACATACAAACTATAATGTCCTTTTTCTTAAAGATCCTCTTTGAGTAATTTGTAAGTATGCATATATAATCCCTGTTAATGTTGAATGTGAGAAATGTTAAGTCATACTGAAAACGAGTCACTGTGTTAGTCATTTAAACTTTTACACTTTTTATTAAGATTTTATTTACATAAAACAAATGACAATATGCAGGATGATATTTAAGCATTATTCGGAAAGGCAGTCTGTTTCCACAGAACCCAAAATAATCATTTCTCCCGCATGGGACTGTTTTGTAGTAGTTACTGTTCAAAGCCTGATCTATACATAGATGATCATACCAGTATAACTGTTTCAGCTAAGGGAATGACATTTAACCAAAATAGTCACACTGGTCTACCCTGCTATGCAAATGCAATTTTATATAAGTATATTGTTTTATGGTGCTACTGTTATTGTCCTCCTTTAATTCTGGAAGAAGCTACAGTGATGTACAGCTTCTCTTTTTTAGTGGGATGCTGTGTCATTTCCCTGACACTAGCATAATTACAACAGCATGACTTCAGCCTGGAGACAATCTTTGAATCTTTATTCCAGTTACAAACTGCTGTCGTTGTATCATTACAGAAATCTAAGTCTTGTGTGGGATTTAGGGGGTATAAGCAGGATGTAACCAGGCTTCTTAAAAGTAATGATGCTCTCGTGTCCTAATTGTAATGTTTTTATTGGTTACATAGCTGTCCATGCTAATGGAAATCTGTTGGCAGTGTGCTTACCTTTCATATTTAACTTAAAGGAGTTCTAATGGGAAAAATCTAGTAGGAATTACTTGTACTTGAGTCACTCTTGACCTTGCCTTGATTCTAAAGGCCCAGGCACGACTACTTTCTACAACACCTTCCTTTTCATTGAGTCTTCCATTAAGGTTCAGGTTAGATGGCTGAAGGGGTGTACAAGAGGGAGAACAAGTCCATGAACCTTTTAAACCTCTTAGTTAAATTTTTTTCCTGCTGTTTTCAAGCAGAAGTTGCTTTCTTAAAACTTGCTGCTTTGCTTGTAATCGTATGACAACCCTGGTGGGGACAAGACTTTTCACAAGAAAGAAATAAAAATGTACAAACTACCATACATACTGATACATTCAGTCATCTTCTGGGGAGCTTCTGAGGAAAAAATTAGTGTCTACTAAATAGGAAAGAAAAGAGTAACATTTCCTGGACAAAGAGATGGTAAAATACTAAGTGGGGCTTAAGCGTGGCTGCTCCATGTACCCATAAATGAACATACAACAGGAAGGAAGAGGGAAATATAATACATGTAGATGGGAAATAGTAATAGCTTGCCTGAATACAAGGATGGGGGAAATGATTTTTTTTCACCCCAATAAATTATAATAAGCCTATCTTTTTGTTAGAAAAAGTTACAAATCCATTACAATATATGCCAGGATTGAGCCTAACTTTTCTTCTGTGGGAAAGAGACATTAATTTTCTGTGTATCTGTAAATATTACACGTGTTTACAAGGCTGCAGTGTTAATATTCTTGCAGCTGGAATCTTTCTGCGACTTAACTGTTATTTGTAATACAGCAGAAAAGGTCTTTAATGGTTCTGGTTACCCCTTCAGAGGCTTCTTTGTGGTTTTCCCCTCTTCCCACTCTCCTGTACCATAGAGGTTGGTACCTATGCACCGGGAGAAGGGAGAACCTTTCAGATTTCTTCCAAACATCTTCAGATGAAACTTTAGATGTAGTCTCATTTCTATATCACCTTTGTATTAGCTGTCTACCAAAGCAGTGTAATACATCAGCTACAGTATTAATGATACCTTCAGGAAGGCAATTTTGGCAGCTTTTCAGCAAGCTTAGCAACATCCTGGGAAGGTAAACAAAGAGAAATTGATTCCTGTATGAAGTCTTGCAGGGATAAACTCAGAACTGCTGCACTCGACAGCTTGTTCTAAAATGGTCCTTCCTTGAAATGAAATCATATTTTGATGCTTTTTAAATTTAAAAACCACACAATTTAAAGAACTCTAGTTTACCATGTACATGTGTTCAGTAATACGAGTCTCAGAAAGTGCTCTAAGCCTACTGCATAAAACATCCTGATTGCTCATAACAAGTTACAGCGCAGCCTTTCTTGGTTTTTTTCCTTCCTGTTTTCTTTGCAGTGTGGGCAAAAGACAAAACGAAGAAAACAGCAACATACACCATGCTTTTTTTCACTTCACAACATGCTCCATGTATTTTGTACAGCAGTGGGAGCTGTTGCTGGAGTTCGAGGAAAGTGCTGGAGTGTTTTCTAATTAAGACGTGGGCAAGTGGGACACCATCTGCAAATACCTTTTCATCAAAGGGAGGGTTTGGTATTCAGGGTTTTTTTATGAGCTGATTTTATACATTAATCATAGAATTACAGAATGGTTTGAGTTGGAAGGGACCTTAAAGACCATCTGGTTCCACCCCCCTGCCATGGGCAGGGACACCTTCCACTAGACCAGGTTGCTCAAAGCCCCATCCAACCTGGCCTTGAACACTGCCGGGGATGGGGCAGCCACAGCTTCTCTGGGCAACCTGTGCCAGGGCCTCAGCACCCTCACAGGGAAGAATTTCTTCCTAATATCTAATCTAAATCTCCCCTGTTTCAGTTTAAAGCCATTTCCTCTTGTCCTGTCTCTACATGCCATTATAAAAAGTCCCTCTCCAGCTTTCTTGTAATTCATTAATTATTAATTAATTAATAATATTAAAATATCCACATTACATTTGTATAGGGAATACAAACACTCTACTTTGATTTACTGTAGCTCATCCAGAAAATGTAAAATAGAAGCTCGGGCTGGCAAGAGTGTGCAGAGGCACTAAAGCAACAGAGAAAGAAGAATGCTGGGCATTGCAATTTACTGGGGGGGGGGGGGGGAGGAAGTG
>NW_009940384.1:0-22539 GCF_000696875.1 Nestor notabilis | reverse complement strand
GCCACTATATGTTATTTTCCAGGAGACTGTTATTCGTGTAATTAGGATTTTATAGCCAGTCGTGAAATAGTCCTGTCACAGACCTAACACCAGGGAGAGAATGTTGAGAATTTCCTTATTGTTACTTTGTTCCTTTGTGTGGGAAGCATCATTTTTAAAGTGATTTTTTTCTCCTCATGGAGAGAGTTGTACTAGTAGTTAGTTGCTAGCTAAGCACATTTTCACTATATGTCATTTGAAGAGGTACAAACAGTACCATGGGTTTTTTGTTGTTCTTCTCAGAGATTGTCCTGAGAGTCTGGGTTTGCGTGGAGAGGTTGTATTTTTTATGACAATAACATACAGCTGGAAAAGCAAGACAAGTGTTTGGTTGCCCAAGCCCATCTTAGGTTTTAAGCAGAAGTGGTGGACTTCAAGCTAAAGGTTGGGAATAGTTGCTCTGCATTCAATTTAATGATGTACATGTTTATCAGGATTTGAAAGAGAAAGTTGGCTGGCCGGAGAGCCGTGAGCAATGGCAAAGGTGGTAATAGTCTTTAGCCACTTTGGGACAGATTCCAAGATACAGGCTATTTTCACCAAGAGAGGAGGAGGGAGTTAGCTGGCAAGGAAACATAGGAAAAAATAAGTTGTGCCAAAAAGCTAATGTCTCTTATTAAAAATAAGATTTTTAGTATCCAGTAGAACTGTGATTTTCATTTCTAGGCTGTTTCTCTGAAGGACTTCTTTCTGAGGATCAGGTTTAAGACATGAGAGGCAGAACAACTCCCATACAAAATTATCTCACAGCCAGGCTTGTGTCCCTTATTGATCACGAGCATCTCTTCTCCTGTACATTGTGCCTCTTCAGATTCACCCACACAGTGTGCCTGAGAGCACTTGATGGTTACATGAATTATATTACCTTCTGGGTCACCTCTGTTGGTTCCAAGGAGCTTGATGGTTTTCTGGGACTGAGGGTGGCACAGGGGGTGGATGGGGTGATGTGCTGGCAGATGTTGGTGATTGGGGTTTGTTTGGGATGTGCTGGCCTGTGCAAATATTGCTTCTGATGATTAATCTGAGGAAATACTGGAAGTATTTTTGGAGGCAGTCTTGTGCAAATTATGATAGTTAAGTACTTTTTAATACTTATTCTGAAATAAGATGATGTGTGATAACAAGGGGCCTCTACTCGCTTGGAAGAGGTTTTCTTGGAGTACTGTAACTTTGCATGTGCTACTCGGCTTTCTCTTGAAGGGATACCATCTGCATCCTCAAAGCGTGTCTTCCTTGGTGAAGATCGGTTTTATATTGGTGGAGCGGTTGCCTTGAGTGCTGTTTCTGGAGCAGATGAGGCAGTGTCCAGGGTCCATTTGAGCATCCTTTGTGCAGGTGGTTGTTACGATAGTAGATGTAGCCATGCTGGTCTGTAGGTTTTCTGGAGAATGGCAATTTGTAGGTTTGAAATTCGTCGTTATTCTGCAAAAGCTGATATCAACAGAGGTGGAGAAAATACCATCTCAGTATGGATTCCTGTACTAATATTAATTATCTCTCTGGGTTTGGGCACATAGTGCAGGCTCTGTTCCTGAGGTTTTTTACTGGTTAAAGCAGAGATACCTATCTGAAAAGCTTAATTTGCTGAGGACAAAATACTTAGTTTATGTTCAGAAAAGAACATTTGAATGCTCAAGAGAAAATTTCCCAGATGAAAAGCACTGAGTCATTGAACAGTGTTTTATGAAATAGATTTTTTATGCCTTAATGTTCAGCACTGAGAATTATACAGTGTTACATATGAATGTCTTTAAAATGTGTTTGGCATTTGATAGATTGAATATGAGAAGAAGAAAAAAGAAGATGGAAAACGGGCTCGAGCCGATAAACAACAAGTGTTGGACATGCTTTTTTCAGCCTTTGAGAAGCATCAGTATTACAACATTAAAGACCTGGTGGACATAACCAAACAGCCAGTGGTATGTACTAGTGGTCTTGCAATACAACCATTTTCAGTAGTTCCTATTGTGTATATTTTCCATATCCAGAAAATCATTTACTATGTATGCCTTTGAAACAGCTCTCTAAATATGTTTTACAACAAACAGAAATCATCGAGTTTTAAGTTCACCATTGTAGGACTCTGTAGGAGTTGAAGTGAATATGCTTTTTCTTGACGGAGGTGGTTTAAGCAACCTAAATGGTCTCTTTCTTATTTAGGTTTGTTTTAATACTAGAAACCAATTTCTGTAATGCTCTGGATGTCTCCCATGTTACTCCTATCCTCACTGAAGTAACAGCCTAGTTCTGTTGCTGTTGGCAGTAGAGGGTGTGAGTGGTCAGCCCTTCCTTCAGCTTCTGAACTTTATCTTGGCATAGCAACAGGGGCTACTCTTTCTCTGTGGGTCTAGAAAACTGTGTTTCATGCAACTAGTATTAAATACACTCACTGTCCATGTTAGGAGCTCAGGCCAACACCCCCAAAGTCACTTGATTTTCTTTACAAATAGAATAATTTTAGACTAAGTTATGCGGTTAATACTCGGGATTTATTTTGATTTTTTGAAAAACATTTCTGGTGTTTGTTTCCACAAACAGGAAGAGCATGAAGACATTTGTTTACATGATGGTTTTGTTATCCTGCCATGTCTGACAGCCACTTCATCTATGAACCCTAACTTTCCAGTTCTTTCCCTCTTTTGCCTGTTCAAGCTTTCATTGAGCAGACCAGGCAGGAGCTGGGGGAGACAGTGACACATGAATTTTGGTGGTTTTGATGTTTTTCACTGCTGACTTTGATGACTATCCTGAACCCAGCTGCAGTTTTCAGAAGTCTTAAAGGGACTTAATTATGCTTGAGTCTAAATGGAGCAACAATTTCAAAAGTTCTTAGGGCTAAGGCAGAAGAAGGAACAGTGACAGCTGAATTATGGGAAAAAAATATTCCTCTGTAAAAGAGGGGAAAAATGGAGATGTCTACTACTTTTATCACTTCCCATTTAGAATTCAGTGGATCTGTATCAGAGGATTTGTATAAGGTGTACAATCTGTTTGGTTAAGAAACTGCACAAAGATGTTACCCAATTCAAACACAGCAGGTTCATGGTGTTCTAGTACCTTGGGAGAAACTAGCTGGATAATGTATTCGTGTCTTCTATTCCATTCATATATCTAATGAGTCAACTCTTATCTGTGTGGCCAGAAGGTGTTTGGATCATGGGAGCTGAGAAGGAGGAAGGAATAGGAGGAAGATATGGAGAAAGTGGCAAGAAAATGTAAAGCTTTTTTATTTTTGTAAGAGATAGGTGTGACAGTCACTGTGTCGATCACTTTGAATGTAAGTAGGTGCAGATTTATCCCGTTATCCCACCTAGCATGACTTTAGCTCGAAATAGTCACCCACAACTCCCATTTAAGCCACGGGAGAACAAACATTTTCTTCCTCCTGTGATATGATTTACCTCTCGAATGTATCTGTGTCTGCATCAGCTCAGAGGAGCCTGAAAAAGCTGTGCTTCTGACACAAATTTCTTCATTAAGCACCAAAAGTTGGGCAAGATTAATCAAATTTTTGTTGCTGCCCCAAGGATTAGGTATATAGGGTAGCTATTAGATTAGATACGTAGAGCAAAATACCTCACATGAATACTTCCATTACACTTACGATGAATTTCTATGCCGATCTACGTATCTCTGCTGTCATCATATGCTCCTGAATATATTCTGCCTGTAGCATAGTGGATCTGTGCTAGTACTTTCATCTCAGTAGATCTAGCCTTTTTGGGGTTTTTTTTAACCATTTTAATAATACAGATACATTAAAAGGAAATCAGAGGCTAATTTGACCCAATGTCACATGTGATTTGGGCTTTATTTTTCCATCTGTGTTTCTTATTTGAGTCTCTCTGTTGATGGCTAGAAGTCCTTCAGGGCTCCTGAGATTAATCAGACCATTAAGCCCCCTTCCCTCAAGTGGGCTGTGCAGTCTCAGTTTTGAGCTGTGTGTGAGAGTTAAGGGGTTTGTGTTCATTGCCAGCCGGGGTTTTGACATAGGTGTTGGTGTCCATCCAGCTTCCTCAAACCCCCTCAGAAAATAAATGACCAAAATCCTCTTCCTGATGCCTTTCTTCAGCCAGTATGGTGATAAATTCCGAACTATCTTTCAGCATCATCTACCCCACATTTAAAGCTATCCTGATTTCCTATCTGGGTTCCCTTTAAAAACTTTATTGCTGATAGCATCCATTCCCATGCAAAAATACTGTCCCTCTGTTCCTGCCACTCAGCTGCTGTTTGCTCTGAGTGTGAGCACCCCTGGTGCTGCTGACTTCAACCTCTGGTGTGCAGCTTTGGGGATTTTATCTGAAAACGAAGTATCTATTCCTAATGCCCACTGTGATTTTATTGTTTGCAGAGCAGCTATAGCTGACCAAAAAAAAGCCAAACGCCAGCAGGTGAACAGGCATGCGTTCCCCACACTGTACAGAGGTTGGCTGCTAATTAATCTGTGCTGAGTGCTCACTGCTTTATTTTCTGTCATGCTGTCTGAGATTGTCTGGGTATGTAATTTCTCCTCCAAGATTCTAAATGTTGAAGTTATTTTCAGACGTGAGGGAAAAAATGCTGCTGCTGTCTCCTCAGCTCCTGTTAAGATGAAGTTGTAGGTGCTCACCTCACTGGCTGATAATGTTTAAAAGACATTTGCCTAAGGGAATTAACATCTTTGTTATTGAAGTTACAGATAAATAAGAGTATTTTTCTTACGTAATGGTAAACATAAATAGTAAATGCTGCAGAATATGTTGCATGTTACATAGGAAATTGGTGCCATCTTTATTTTGCGATTGTGAAATCACAAACTCCTGTTATATTTGGGAAACCTGGGTTGCTTTGTTTTCTTTTCTAATGAAAAAGAAGAACTCGCAGTAGTAGTCAAATCTGTTGCCACCTACCCAGATGTAAATACTGAGTGCTCCCTGGAAATACGCAGTTATTCTAGATTTGGACTTGATGGCTGAGAACATAACATGCTTCTTATGTGAGCAATCAAATATTTGTGAAGAATGGAACCAGTATGGAACCAGTGGTCTGATACGAACTGTATTTTTCAAAATGGGGTAGATTGTTTGCAGTTTTTTGTTTCAGCTTTAAGTAATAGTTATCCTAAATACAGTGGGGGATTTTCCCTCCAAGTTCCAGAAGGATTTTCAGAGCTAGGAGGTTAACTTCTCTCTCAGAAATTTTTATCCCATAATTCTATAATAACATTTCATTTTCTATGTGAAAAATCACAAGGGAAGGTGTAACAAAGCAGAAGATGCCTTAAATGTAGAACAAATTGCCTACAGATTAGCTTCTGTGTTAGAATTATGTGTATATAAACATACTGAATCCCTTTCAGAGAGGAACTGTGGGCCCCTGATTAGCACTCACCAGGCTCTAAAATGCAGTATTTGGCATCACAGGAGGAAGTGGAGAATTTCTCTTGATGATATAGCATCAGACCGAGTATTATGCTTCAAGATGTATAGGCCAACCTGGCACAGCACAGACGCAGGTGGAGGGTCCTGGTTTATGGAAGGACAAGAGATCCCACAGGAAAAATCGTAACATCCTCTGAACTCATCTCACCAAGCCACTTGCTCTCGAGTTCAGTACTGCACAGCAGGTTTATCCCGGAGTTTTAATTGTCTAAAAGCTCCAACAGTTCCACATTGTGTGTGCACACAGCGTGATTTTTTGAGTTAACACGCTCTGCTGCCCTCCCTAAACCCACTGCTGCTTGTTTCCCCCTGCAGCGGAGATGGCAAAAAGGAATACATTGTAGATGCTCAGTTGCTGCAGTTCACGGTCCCAGCTTGGAGTGCCCTCACTTGTGGCACAAATGTTACCTTACTATTCAGTTTAGGTTGGTTTTGTTCCATTTTGTTAGGCTGTGAACTCAAAACTCATGAAAGTTTTGTCCAGAGAGAAGCAGAACTGCCTGGGGAATTGGGTCTGAGAACTAGTTGAAATTAAAAGTAAGCTTCCTATAACTGGGTGGGTGATGTGGAGGCATGAGCAACCAGTGAGAGGTGAGAGCTGCCTTGTGAAAGCATCACCCAGAGATAGTGCCACGGGACAGCAGGAGCCATAGACCGTGCAGCCGTAGCAGTTTCATTCTGTCTGAGCCCTGTGGCATCGTCACACCTTGTGACCTGGTTTCCCAGATGCAGACCAGGTCTCTAGACCAGGAACTGCATATCAATGTACTAAAGGGCTAAGCACAATTACACTTATCCCAGCTCTCATTAATCTGTCTGTGTGGACTGGAGGAGAATTTAACCTTGAATCTGGATGTTTCTTCCACTCGCTCACCACTTTAGAAGTGTCTGTCAGTGACACTACTGAAAGCTCCACAAACCCCCCTGGGCAGCCTGTTCCAGCGCTCTGCCACCCTCAATGTAAACAAGTTCTTCCTCGTGTGGTGTCCCTGCTCATGGCAGGGAGATTGGAACTAGATGATCGTAAGGTCCTTTCCAACCCCGACTATTCTATGATTCTATGATTCTATGTTGAGGTGAAACTTCTTGTGGTTTAGTTCATGGTCATTGCTCCTTGTCCTGCCGCTGGGCACCACTGAAAAGAGTCTGGCACCATCCTCCTCGCACCTGCCTTGTGTGCATTAATGAGATCCCCTCTCAGTCTTCTCTTCTCTGGACTAACGAGGCTCAGCTCCCTCAATCTTTCCTCGTAAGAGAGATGTTCCAGACCCCTGATCATCCTCGTGGCCCTTTCCAGTAGTTCCTTGTCTTTCTTGTACTGAGGAGCCCGGCACTGGACACCCTACTCCAGATGTGGCCTCTCCAGGGTGGAGCAGAGTGTGAGGACGCCGTCCCTCGCCCTGCTGCCCGCACTGTTTTTCACCTGCTTTCATCACCTGCAGGAGACGCGTTGCACAACAGCAATGTCACCGTACAAAAACATTCGCGCACCAATTGCTGTCGCAGCGAGGACATTCGTAATGAACGGCAGCACCTCTGCGCTAGACGGGGCGAGGAAAGCCGCGCTCAGAGGTACATTGATCTCCTGCTGCCACCTGCTGGGGCCTGCGTTGTGCGCCCTCGGAGACCCATGAGCCATCCCCGCGGTGCAAAATGAACCGACCGCTCCTGCGGGCAGCCGCGCTGCTCGGAGAAAAGAGCCTGAGAAAATACTCTGTATTCGCAGTCTGATGCGCTCAACTTTCTTACTTCTTGGACAAAGACCCCTCGTTGCTTTGATAGGTTTTTTTAAGAAGAATTCTGCTCCATGAGTCCCCCTAAAGTATCGTCATTAGAGTGGGATCTGGGGTTTTGTTGCTTTGTCAGTTTTCAGTGTGTTCCTTGAGAGCGAGTAATGGTCAGTTTCTCTAAAAGAGACTTCTTCATACTGGCTGAGAACAGACCTTTTATTTATTTCCCACTTTTCGCACTTAGCAAGAAATGGGAAGAGTGTAAGGAAGAGACTGGGCCATCAGCCTTTCTTCTTTCCTATATCATCAACAAATACTTGCTTTTTTTGATGAGTTGAAGTATGTTGCTATTTGAGCTTAGTGGAACTGTAGGGACAAAGGACACAAGGGTTCCAGTAACCCCAGGTCAATGTATGCACTCAAAAGAGGATTAAATTGCTCAAAGTGAAGCAATTATGAATGTAATGTGGGGATTCTTAAGCTGTGGTCTGCAGTTGCCATGGCAATCTGCTTGCATCAGTCCCCATTAATATTTAAACAAACAAGCAGGCAAACGGCTCTTTAAAGAATGAAACAAATTATGGGTGTTTATTGTAAAGGGTAAAGGAGGGTGATATTAGTGAGCTGTCTTCTGTTGGAGGTTATACTGCTGGTGTCATAGCTTTACTTGGGGGATTTTAATTACTCTCCCTAGCCTTAATATTTGAACATATTAGAAAATTCTCTGGCACCTGCTCAGCTCTCCTCTAAATTTTATCTAGCTGTAGTAAAATGCTTAAAGCTTTGCACAACAGCATGAAAACCAAAAGCTCGGGGCTTTGATGGGGTCTGAATAAGGCAGGGAGTTTCAAGATAATTCTGCCCCAAGCAAGACAGAAAGCCAAGAGCTTGGGGGAATTCCAGCAGAAGGAGGATGTGTGAGATAACTTAGAGCAGCATTCCAGTACCTAAAGAGGGCTGCAGGAAATCTGGAGAGGGGCTTTTTACGAGGGAATGTAGTGACAGTATGAGGGGGAATGGCTTTAAACTGAAACAGGGGAGATTTACGTTAGATATTAGGAAGAAATTCTTCCCTGTGAGGGTGCTGAGGCGCTGGCACAGGGTGCCCAGAGGAGCTGTGGCTGCCCCATCCCTGGCAGTGTTCAAGGCCACGTTGGACACAGGGGCTTGGAGCAACCTGCTCTAGTGGAAGGTGTCTCTGCCCATGGCAGGGTGGTTGGAACTCGATGATTCTTAAGGTCCCTTCCGACCCAAACCATTCTGTGATTCTATAACCTCAGCATTGCTTTCCCAGAGGCGCTGGGCACTTCACTTCAGCAGCCTGTGGAGCATCCACTTAGCTAGTCTAGTACCTGTGTCTCTGCACCCCGGCAGGTGTGTAGCTGCCAGGGGAGTTGAAGTCCCACAGGCATTATCACACAAGTTCATGCCATCAGCCAGCCTTGCTGCCCAGTGACATTTGATGATTATGAACAGAGCTGATGTGATGGAGCAGATGGTGAGATGTCGTGTAGTTTTTTAGCCGTGGTGACTGCCTGCCTGTTTAATTCGGATTTTTGTTTCCTTTCAGATATACTTGAAAGAAATTTTAAGAGAAATAGGCATCTACAATGTGAAGGGGACCCACAAAAACACATGGGAGCTGAAGCCAGAATACAGACACTACCAAGGAGAAGACAAGAGTGATTAACGATAGCATTTACATAGCAAGAGGGAATTAGAGTGATTGCACTGAGGGAACTGTGGTGGGTTTCAGAACTGAACACAGCACAGTTCTGCAGGTTAAATCAAAGCAGATGATACTTTGTTATTTTCCATAGCTTGGTGGGGGTTTTTTTCCCAAGGGATATTTCTTGTATGTTTTTACAATGTTTTGTCTTTTGACAGGGAAAAAAATATTTATAGAATAAACTTGTTTTAGATTTATCTTTATTAGAAATCCTTTGAGTTCTGATCTTACTTTTTTTTGGTAGCTTTGTGGATTTTCCAAGCGTCAGTGACTTTGAAGGAACCTGTAAGTTTGTGTGTTTGCATTCCAGCAGAACCAGGTTAATACCCTCCCTTCTGCTGGGATCTGTCAAGGCTTCGTCTGCAAGGCTGCAGAAGTACACAACTCTTTGTGCACTGTTGGGGTGGGTCTGGCATGATGCTCCTTTTGGGATCAGGCTTTAGGAAATACAGCCACAGCTGCGGTGCTCATCACAGTCCTTAGACTCCACGGGAACAAATGGACACAGCTAAAAGCCCTAAAGAGAAGGCTGTTTGATAGCCAGGTCAGTGACAATCTCCTCCAGGTGATTACTGAGAAAAAAAGCGAAATGTCTGTCTAATAAGTCCATCAAGGAATAGGTTTATCTTTTGTTTGGTTTTTATGATGTTACACATGGTTTATGTTGAAACATATCAATAAAAGCATTATTTTAATTTGTACCACACAATGTTCTGCATTATTGACCGAACACAAGTCATGGTGGTGTGGGTATGAAGGTTCTTATTGCTGGCTTTGCCACTGGGTTACTGTGTCTTATGGGCAAGACAGCTTGAGGTATTTGTGTCTCTGTTCCCCCATTTCTGAAATGCACATTGCAAGGGTTGTCTGTTCAGCATCCTTTTTGGGAGGGAGCAGGGAGGCAGATGGGGTGGGACTATTTCATTAGATTCTCAAAGCTTTTAAGTTTAAAAAAGAAAAAAGGCAAAGAAAACTGAGTGGAAAACCCTTCATTAGCACACCTGTAAATGAAGCAGAAGGTGAGGTTTTACAGCACAACTTTTACATTCCCTCTGGTCCTTTGGGTGTGTGCATCCTTTCAGCACACACAGATAAGACAATAGGTCTGTGAAAGAAGCAAACAGTCCATTATTGTTCCACTTGGAAGCAATGAAAGGTTTGGAGCAGGGTCAGATGCCTTCAGAGGTTCATAAAACAACTCCGGCCCCCTACACGCAAGTCACACATTTTATTATTGCTCAATTCACTTTTTTCTAGATTATTTGTGTGCATCTCTCCACAGGAATAGCTTCCTGCTGGTGCTCAGCTTCCTGTGGCATGAAGCAGCCAGTTCCCAGGAGATGGACTGCTGAGAGTTTTGGAAGAGCAGACCATGTTCCATGGATGTGTGCGTGCTTTCGTAACTAACTGTCATTGACTCAGACCTCCTCAGGCTCTCCAAGCAGGACCCAGCTTGATAATTGCTGCAGGAGATACATGAGGATGCTGAGAGGAACCCAGGAAGTCAGCCTTCGTGTCTTGCCTATGGTATGTGACGTACTCCCCAGCAATAGCCAAAGCCTGCACACATTGCTGTCCTCTTCGTGCTGTTCAAGTCCTCTGGAGACTTGCATTCACGACCACGTAGGATGAGAACTCTTGCTTTTCATGTGCTGGGCTCCTTTGTTGGATTCATGTCCTCCTAGAGCAGCTAAGGTACCTAGAAAGTGTAGGTCAGCTTCTCCTTTGTGTTGCTCCTCATGTGGTCTAAAACCGTGCAGGGCGATGCCACGCAATTCTGATACAGTAGTGTTGTAATTCAGTGCTGCAGGCAAAAATGACCGTGCTGTTTCAGAGGGAAAAGGCTGCCTTTGGTAGGATCCCAGCAGGATTAGCTTAGCAGGAAAGTAATTTTGGTTTTATTTGAGTTTACTGCTTCACAATTTGTGTTCAGTTGAGAGGGACCTTATCAGTCAGTGTGGAAAGCCAGAAGATCTAAGTAAAGTAGGTATTTTATTGATCTGCAGAGTGCCTTTGGACAGGGTAAATAGGCTCTGCTTAGGAGTAGTGGAAAGTGTACAGAGCATGCGGGGGTTTGTGGGTTTTACAAAAGACTGATTTTTATGGGCATCATTACAAATGAGTGTGCTAGAAGTAAATGAGCACTGGAGTTTTCAACCAACAAGCAACAGAAGGGGTGAGGAAAGCCAAGGTGCACTGGTTTGTTTGCAGCCTTCTCTGGAGTAGCTCCAGTTTCCAAGATAGAATGGGGGACAGTGAGGAAACCAGATCTCATAAATGGAACTAGGAAACGCTATGCCAGGATAAACTATCTAGTGGACAGTCCAGCAACCAGGCAGTTCATGAAGCACTCTTTTACTTGCTTCCTGCATTGATTTGAAGGCTTTCTAGCTTGTTAGGACACAACTGGAATTTTAGCCCCAAAAGCAGACACAAAATCCATGTGTCATTAGAGAAGGGTACAGTGAGCCAACAGAGACGCTGCTGACCTAGGGACTGAAGATGCTCTCCTGTGCCAACACCAGCAGCTGTGCCGTGCATTCAAGCACACGGCTGGTTCCCACCTGGTGGGAGCGCACAGTAAGGGTAGAGGTGTTCTTAGGTGCCGTTGGCAGGTCATCATCCAGCCTGCAGCCAAGCCACCCTAGAGACTGAAGCAGCAGGGTGGACACGCTGCTGTGGGCCCCATATTCTCCCTTCTGCAGTAACTCAAAGCACTGTGGGACTGGGAGAACTTCATGCGAGGCTACAATCGTGATTTAGTATTTGGGGCAACCTCATTTGGATCCCGCACGTAACAAGCAGCAAAACCTCTCCAGTTCTGCTCCGCTTGTTGTGCAAGGGGACCTTAGCAAGCGCTGTTAGCAGGATTGCCATCTGCCAAAGGGAGGAGGAGGAGGCTCGTAGGCATTCAAGTCTGATTCCCCAGCCCCCACATTTGGATTAATTTAAGCCCTGAACTCACAGCAGTGATGAACACCGATTCCCTGCTGGTCTTCCCATGTGCTGCTGTCTCACTGTGCTGTGCTGATATTCTTGAATATTAGTGGTCAAAACACGGGTCCACAAGCGAGTCCCATAGGCACGAGCAGAATTATCAGTGTGCTACCTGCCATTAAATGAGATTAAAAGCATGTCTACTCTCCAGCATGCCTATTCCAGCAATACTATTTCTTACCAGTACTCGGCACTGGTGAGGCTGCACCTCAAATCCTGTGTTCAGTTCTGGGCCCCTCACTACAAAAAAGGCAGTGAGGTGCTGGAGGGGGTTCAGAGAAGGGCAACAAAGCTGGTGAAGGGCCTGGAGCACAAGTGTGATGAGGAACAGCTGAGGGACCTGGGGTTGTTTAGTCTGGAGAAGAGAAGGCTCAGGGGGGGACCTTATCACTCTCTACAACTACCTGAAAGGAGTTGTGGGGTTGTTCTCTTTCCCCAAGTAACAAGTGACAGGACAAGAGGTAATGGCCTCAAGCTGCCCCAGGGGAGGTTTAGACTGGATATTGGGAACAATTTCTGCACCAAGAGGGTGCTCAGGCATTGGAACAGGCTGCCCAGGGCAGTGGTGGAGTCACCGTCCCTGGAGGTGTTCACAAACCGTGTGGATGAGGCCCTCAGTGACATGGTTTAGTGATGGGCTTGGCAGTGCTGGGGTAAAGGTTGAATTTGATGACCTTAAAGGTCTTTTCCAACCTAGGTGATTCTGTGATTCTCCCAAATGACTATTTGAGTCATGAGAAACTTCATACTTGGTAAGCCCAGGTGACAGTGGCATGGACATGACCTGATGTGAGGCAACCATGATGCAGCTGCCGCAGTCACTGCTGCCATGATCCCAATGGATGCTCCCTAAAAGCCATCCATGCTTTGAGTCAGCTATGCATTGTCTTCACCAGCTGCTTGGAGTTGGCTCCAGCTGAAGGTACCTCCTGCGTGTGTCAGCTGAGCCCACCCACAGCCTCATGTCCCTGTCTCCAGGATGGCATTTTCATTACTCACTGCGTTAACTGGCTCCTGTCAAATCATTCTTCTCACTAACACAGTATCAGAGCTGAGCGGTTGCTCTGGGCTCACCTGGAAGATGCTCTGCTTCTTGAGCTCTTCCAAGAGCTGTGGATGGGTGCAACCCTCCCCATTCCTCACATCAGTGGCAGGACTGGAGGACTTTCTTGGCTCTCCTAACCCAGACTGCATGTGGCTACCAGGCTGCAGGGTCAGCCTTCTCAGGGAGCGCTTAATTATTCCCACAGGGATGACAAACTGCAATAGGAAAGATCAAAAAAGGCCCTTTGCTAAAGAGCTCAGCACCCGGTGCTACAGCAGGTGTCTTAAGGTTCACACCTCTTGTCTGGCTCAACAAGGTCAAACTCTTTCGCCTTCAGCTCTCAAACTCAAAATCTTTTTGAGTTCATTGGATGCTGGAATAAAGAATTGAAGTGCAGCCACCTGTGATGGGCTTTCTGCTCCTGATGGTCTTAAACAGGGGGTTGGGCTTCTGCAGCCAGTGCGTTTGCAACTACAGGCAAATAACTAGAAGCTGCAGTAGCTGGTTTTCAGTCTCAAAAGAGAATGACTGTTCCTTTTCCCCTCTATCCCATTAGTTGGTTTTACCTCTGGAGCTCATTCCTGAGAGTGGGATTTCTACAGGGGCCTGAGCACCTCAGGAGGCAGGGCTTTCAGCAGCTCCAAACAGATAACCAGGTACCAAGCACCAGAGGAACAGGCAAGGGCAAAGGCTTGATTAAAAGCAATGAAGGAAGTGATGGAGTGTCTTTCGTCAGCCTCCTGAGCTGAGCTGCACCCATCCAGCTGCTCCCACCAGTTCACTGGGAGAGTGAAATGAGACTGACCCAGCCTGGGCTTCACACATGTAAGTTTCTCCAGAGAGGCTCATCAAAGCCACGTGGATTCCTGAGAAGCCTCCCTTTGCCACCCAGCCAGGCCTGGCCTTGGGAAGAGACTATTTATAGTCCAGCAATGGGAAAGGCTGCAAGCAGCAGGGGCTGTGTCCATGCAGGGTCCACCAGCACATGAGACCTTCTTCCTGCGTGTCCTTCCCGAAGACTGCAGTAACCAAGGTGGCCATGAACTCAAAACCCTTCTACTCATGGGCAGCTGCTGTCATCTTGCCCATTCAGCTCAGGTGGGTTTGTGGGGGTCCAAGCAGCCTAAGCCCCATCACAACAGATGAACTGGACACCATGTGCTGCCAGATGACTGCTGGGCCAGGGCAGCCCAAGCTGATGGGTGAAGGGCTGCACTAACCCCCTTAAAATGCCTTTTTGTGGGCAGCTTGACCATATGGCTGCAGGAGGCAACAAATCATCCCACCCTGATTCAGCTGGAGGGGCCGAGGGTGCCCAGCTCAGGTGCAGACACTGCTGAGAAGTAGAGATGAACCTCAGCCCCTGAACCAGCCTATTCCAGTACCAACAGCAGGGTTTGCCTGCTGAGCATCCACAGTGACCAGGGAGGGAACATCCAGCTTTACATCCAGGCCTTTTCTCAACTCCTCTGTTACAAAGAATTTTGGAAGTTAATCCTTAAATCCTTTCTGTACATGTGATTTTTTGGACATTCCCTATAAAAACCCAGCAGCTGCATTGCTTTGGCAGGGCTGCTGGCATGCACACACCTTGCCGAGCATGGGAGGAAAGGGGCTGCTCTCTGAAACACCAGCTCTGCTTCCTCCTGCTGCTGCTGGTGGCAGACCAGGAGGTGAATCCTGGCTGTTGGCTCCCTGGATAACAGGAGGCTGCAGAGAAACTATTGCTCAACATTTTTCTCACCACATTCAGCCGCTGCCTCATGCGTGAGGTTGGTATAACACATGAAAATAGACTCAAAAAGGCCTCCTGGGGTGCTTTTCCTTTCTGCCTCAAGTAGAAGGTGATGAATGCAGCTCTAATGGCTTGAAACATGCAGCAGCTATGCACATCCTCAGCATCCTGGAACTCCTGCATAAGACACTTCCAGGGTCACCAGCATTTGCTGGCCCCCAGCCACAGCCACTTGGCAGTGATCTGTGCTCAACAGCTCCCAGCTGCAGCTACAACCAAAAGGCAGTCAAGGTGCAGGGACCACAAACCAGCACAAGTGCTCCTGGCAATGCCTTTTGGGTGGTTTATGGCAGACTTCCAGGCTTGGCTGGGGTTTTTAACTCCTACCAAGACATTTATCTCCAAGCTAAATGAACACTGTGTTTAAATGCTGTTCTGCTGCAGGCCAGCAGCAACATGGAGATGTACTTGCTGGCTGGTGCAGAGTAAAACATCCCAGTTCACAGCAGCTGCAGCCTGAGGAAGCGCAGCCAGAGGTGGAATGGAGGTGCCTCACCTGCTCTAAGCCAGCACCAGCAACTCTGTCCACTACTCCTATTCATGTAAATCTTCCCTCTGCAGGTTCTCCCTCCCGAAGCTGAGGGCTGCACAGGGCTCCAGGACAGCCACACACCTGGTTGTAAAGCTGTCACAGAATCCTAGAATGGTTTGGGTTGGAAAGGACCTTAAAGCTCAACTGGTTCCACCCTGCCTGCCATGGTTTCTCAGGTTTCTCAAGGCCCTGTCCAACCTGACCTTGAACATTGCCAGGGATGAAGTCCTTCACTTCAGGCTGTGTTAAAGCAGCACCAGGGTAATTTCTTATGATGGGGCATTTTTATCAATTTAGTAACTCCAAAGCTGTAGCATTACAGCAGGATGAAGCTTTGCCTTCTCCAATCGCTTTAGCTTTTCAGCCCCCAGAAAACAGCTGCATGAAATGAAGAGACACAAGAAGGGGAACTGGGTTGCAAGGAAATACACCAACTTCACTTCCACCTCAGAGCTGCAGCGCAGACTGTTGACAAGTGCATTTACTTGTCAACAGTCTGGGGGCCCCCCACTTCACAGCACATAGCAGCTCCCACAAGGAGCCAGATCCCAACATCCCCTCACTCTGCCTTCACTGTGGGCAGCTGCCACAGCAGCACATCCCAGACCACTGCTTGTCACCCCCATGGTCCTTCCCTGCCACCAAGGGTGGTTTAACCTCTCCTCCCTGCTGCGGGGCAGGCTTGGCACCAGAGCAGTGAGACCTGTGCAACTGAAGGCAGCAGTGCATTTTTGGGAAGCACAGTGCAGCCAGCAGCAAAACCACTTCTGCAGCTCTCTGGAGGGATGAACAGAACCACCTCCTGCATCTCAAGAGCCTCTGAACTGACTTTATTACAACAGGAGAGAAGGGAGACTTCCCATCCGAGCCTGCACCCTGCAGAAAAGCATGAGGCTGAGAGGTGACCCACTGGCTGGGTATGTTTGTACACACCAGTTCAACATCCCAATCAGCCGGGGGTGGTGAGGATGGCTCACAGTTCGCCCTAGGTCTTTCGACCCAACAGCAAGGCTGTGCTCAGCATGCTTTTAAACCACCTGCTTTTCAAAGCAGCACCTCCTCATTCATACACAGCTGTCACACAGCTATTTGCTCCAGGCTTGCTCCCTGGGGATCCCAGCATCGCCAGTCAAGCAGGGGTAAGAGCCCTTTCTGCTCCCACTTACCATCACCACTCAGTTTTGAACATTTTAACTCGCTGGAAGTGGGAGCCAGGGTATTACGGGCTGCATGGCCATACAAGCACTGCCCTGCCCACACTAACCTTACTCCACTGAGAAGCAGAGGTCTCAAACTAAGTGAGTGCTTACTCTTCCCTTCCTTTAAGGCTCACAGCTTTTAATAAAGGGTAAGAAGACACCCTGACCTGGCCCCACTAAACAAACCCTCTGCAAGGAAAGCAGGAGTTGGCTCAGTGATTTTATTTAGGCAGCGAACCTGCCTTTCAGCCCCACTGGGTGAAGGCAGAGGAGCACCATTTTACACTGTGCAGATGACACCATTACTGTACCTCAGCCAGAAGTGCAGCTGGTCCAAGCCCCCTTCTTGGGAAAGTGAAAGATATGTAAATGAAGTTCCCACACAACTAAAACAGGGAGTGTGTAAACCAGACAGGAACTGCTGAGATAACTAGGCCATGCTCCCCTCCCTCCTCCACAGGCAGTATCTCACTCCTCCCAGCCTGCTGCTGCATCTATCTCACCCCCTGCAGAAACCTACCTCCAGCCAAACCCGACACAAGGCAGCAATGATGCCAGAACTCTGCAGTGAAGGCCTGAGGCCTCACAGATGAGCAGGTGGCAACCAGGTCATGCCCTCCCCTTTTGGCACCTTAGCCTCCTGTACCTCTGCCTCCACCACAGCAGAAAAACATGGGTGATTTGCAGCCTGAGGAAACATCCCCAGCCAGGGGCACACACAGTGTCGTCAGGAGCAACATAACCCCCGGGGCCCCAGCTGGGGCTCTGCAAAGGTGTTTGTGTCCCTTCATTCAATCCAGACTGCCATGAGGTCAGACAGGTAGAAAGCGCAAGGAACCTGTTACTGTTGCATCTCAGCAAGAACCTGAGAAGCAATGGCCGTTTGCTCCAGGTCTGTCAAACAGATGCACTTACTAACAGGGAACACAGCAGGAACAGCAAGTTACCAATGCTCAGCTGAGACTCAAGCCCAGACACACACCTGCTGTGTGTAAACCTACAACAGGCATAGGCCATTCTAATATTTCCTTTCCCAGTAAATACAGAATGCCAAAAAAATCCTGTGACTTGGAGCTCTCTCATTAATCTGCTCCTGAACAGCTGTTGGATACACAGGAGCCAGTACCACAGCCAGACTGTTGGAAAACCCTCTCCCCACAATGTTCCCAGTACCTGTGCTCAGAGGGAGTGCTGGTGTAAGACTCTGCTCCATCCATCCTCCTATCTTGATCTTCAAGTCATACTACAACTGAGGACAGACTCAAGTATCGTTGTCTGACACAGCAGCTCAGCAGCACTTGAGCTCAAATAGCACATATTCCATTCTGGGGTTTTGTTATTAATTTGGTATCTCTTCCAGAAATCACGAAAGATGAAGGTGGTCCACTCCATCACGATGACATTTCTTGGGCTTTGCCTTATTGACCTTGCACTCCCATCTCACAGGTAGAAACTGCATAAAGCCTATAGCCAAGCTGTAACATGCTAGGACCAGGCTATACTACTGACAGTACCGAATCCTGGGACAAACGCCTTGCTGCAACCTCTCCTGCAAGTCACCCTACGAAACACATTAGACCAACAGCCATCACCTAGAATGGATTTAAATGAGTTTTATTTTGACAATCTACATGACAGATGGTTTTTTTTTTTCTTTTTTAAAACAATGCCTCCACTCCAAATCAGGGTCAAAGTAAGTGAATAAAGCTCAAGATGACATCAGTCCAGTTAGACATTGCCGATTCCTGGTGTTGTGCCGATGAAGAAGAAACAGCAGCCAGCTATGAAGACAGGTGATCCAAAACCATAATGTTTGATTTGTTACTGAAACAAGAGTAGCAAATGTTAGTTCAAGGTCATGACAGTCACAGTAAGTTTCTGTAACTTGCTTGTGTATTCCCTAATTCAATCTGAGCTGCCACAGGCTGGCAGGCAGAAAGCGCAAGGAAGTTATTTTTGCATCTTAGTGCAAACCAGAGAGCAACAGAAAAAGTGCTCGTGGTCTATCAGAGGATGCTGATCATTCTTATCATCATACACACCAACTGGCACCAGCTGCTGAGCAAGCCAGACTGGATACTCATTCATACCCTTTTTGCTTGATACACTAAGTTTCAGGTTTCCCCTCAATTAAGAGCATATCCTAAGCAAGTAATAAAGCTTACAGTGTACGTACTGCCTCTCACGGAAGCTGTACCAAGAAGCTGTAATGGGTTACTTTTCCCTCTAGAAAACTATTCTTTTAGTCCATCCTGAAGCAGATGGAGGTACCAGAATTACACATTCAAAAGGTCTGCCCAAGTAAGGGAGATGAACACAAGCTTCTGCTTTGAGGAGGCACCTTCCAGGTGACCTGGGCCTGTTCCAGGGTGCAGGGCAGGCATCACCCCTCCTCAGGCAGGCTGCAGGAGGTGGTGTGTCTGTATTCCTGCAGTTGCGCTCCTGCTCCACACTACAAGTTGGTTCATCTTTACATGACTTGCATACCAGAAAGCCTCTAAGAGGCTTTACAGATAAATTTAGCTGGCTATAAACAGACTTCATGAGGCCACAATGATTGGGCAAAGCAATTGTCGACCCCACACTGCCAGCCTACAGCAAATCCCACTGCTCTCCAAATAAGCCTAAAAACGCAAGTGTTAGGATCCAAAGACTGTTTTGTTGCAACCACATTCCAACATAGTGTAGTTAAAAGATAAAGCAAACAGGAGATGTCTGAGCTCAGACAGCTGGAGATTCCAGACAGTGTAAGGTGAAATACTTGATTATTACCGTGTTCCCAAATTTAGGGCAATTTACAAACAGACAGTTCTTGCGTAACAAAAAAGGGCATCGGAATAAGTGGAAGAGGGAACAAGACCAAGTAAGATACTTCACAATTAACCCCCAGAAGAGGGATCCAAAGTAGAAGTGTTCCATTTCAGAGAACATTGTCTTTAATCAAGTAGTTACACACGTCTCAGAAAGGTAATTCTTTCCGCATTTCTTGGCCATGAGGTCACCATGAATCACTGCAGTGAAACTACCTCCCGTTCAGTATGATTGAATGGCACACAAGGGAAGTCTCAGGCACTGTGTTTAACAAGAAGCACCCATCAGGCTGTACTGACTTCAACCTTTAAAGTTTTTAGGCTGGCAGCTACTCTTCAACTTTAACAAGGAAACAAGTGGTGCACTGGAAGAAGTAATCATGTAGTTGGGCACATTCACCCAGGACTTACACATTTCTCGATTTCTAAGCCATCCTTAAAGAAAATCATATACGGGGTCACACCGTCCTCACGGAAATCCAGGAGAGCCACCATACCATCTGGATTCATGTTCTCTCCTACAAAGAACTTCAGAGAAATGCGTTACTGAGACATTTAATGAGCTATTACCAGGAGAAAGTGCCTTTTTACACAAGAAAACTGTAACATCTCTAACTTCAATTTAAAACTCCCCCTCACGAGCTGCAGGGATTTTGCTTTCTGCAGCTTATCCATTTTAGTGCCACCTAACTACCTCAGTTTTCAGCACGCCAGAGGGAAGGGATGCCATTCAGAAGTACCTTGACAGGCTTGAGAGGTGGGCCAGTGAGAACCTCAGGAAGTTCAACAAGTCCAAGTGCAAGGTCCTGCACTTGGGCTGGGCCAACCCCCAGTATTCAATACAGGCTGGGGGATGAAGTGATCAAAAGCAGCCCTGAGGATTTGAGGGTGTTGGTTGATAAGCACGTGACCAGGCATCATGCACTTGAAGCCCAGAAAGCCAGTGGTATGCTGGGCTGCATCAAAAGGAATGTGACCAGCAGGCCAAGGCAGGTGATTCTCCCCCTCGAGTCTCCTCTGATGAGGCCCAACCTACCATCCAGAAGAGGGCCACAAAAACAATCAGAGGGATGGAGCACCTCTCCTTATGAGGACAGGCTGAGAGAGTTGGGCTTGCTCAGCCTGGAGAAAGCTCCAGGGAGACCTTAGAGCAGCTTCCAGTACCTAAAGAGGGACTACAAGAAAGGTGGAAAGGGACCTTTCACAAGGACATGTCATGATAGGACAACAGAGAATGGCTTTACACTGGAGAAGGGTGGAGTTAATCAGATATTAGAAAGAAATTCTTCACTATGATCATGGTGAGGCCCTGGCACAGGTTGCCCAGAGAAGCTGTGGCTGCCCCATCCTTGGCAGTGTTCAAGGCCAGGTTGAACAGGGCTTGGAGCAACCTGGTCTAGTGGAAAACGTCCCTACCCATGGCAGAGGGTTCGAACTAGATGATCTTTAAGGCTTCTTCCAACCCAAACCATTCTACAATTCTATAGTTTTATCACACCTGTGGCGGGCCCATCCTTGGCAGTGTTCAAGGCCAGGTTGAATAGGGCTTGAAGCAACCTGGTCTAGTGGAAAACGTCCCTACCCATGGCAGAGGGTTCGAACTAGATGATCTTTAAGGCTTCTTCCAACCCAAACCATTCTACAATTCTATAGTTTTATCACACTGCTATGAACAGCAGAGTTAAGACACAGCAGGTACCAAAGTGATCCATCTTTCAAGTCTTAAACACCACAGTTCCTAAATGATGCTAACTACAAGTGTAGTTACCTACAAGCACTGCAAGCTGAAACAAGATCACCCAAACACCTAAATTTCTATGCCATTTCTCTTCCCTGACTCTGAGTCCCTAATACCCTCAGAGAAGGGCAAGTTAATGTCCTGATAATAGGAGCCCTCAAAGCTCTCAACAAGCTAGTTCAGCCAATGAGCCAATCACAGCTTCTATCACTGCCACACTACCATAGGGAGACATAAGTTTCATTACCTGGTAGTTTTTGAAGTTCGCAAGGATATGTTTGATTTGTTCTGCTGCCCCTGTCATGAAAGGCTTTACTCTCTCTGGCTTGTGTTCCTCAAGTCTGGCTTTGATTCTGGAAGGAAAAACAACAAGATCTGAAAACATGTTCTACCTTAGTAACTCCACTGAGCAGCATCACATCATAGCAGAAAGCATTATTAGCAGTCAAACTGTTTGATTTTGCTGCTTTTCCCCCTCTTAAAGCCCCCAAACTTAGTTTTGCTAGTCAATTAACAGAACAGTGCCTGACACTTGTATCAAGCTCATTTTACTTCTAAGCTAGCGGTAGACAAAAAATTAGCAAGCCATTTTCACAGCACAAACAGTACTCTCAGTATCACAAAGCCTTTTCTCCTTTAGTACTAACCCACTGAACCACAAGCAACAGAATTTACACCTTGAATTAGCGAAAGTTCCATTCACACATTATTTATGGCAATTTAAACTGCCAAGTTAGAAAAGCTTCAGGAAGCTTTTCTTCACCACCTCACCCCCTTCCACATGAACATCTGGTATAGATGAATCCAAAAGAAAACAGTAAGGTTACAAATAACATCCAAAGCACATGACCAGGTCCTGTACAGCAGCCAAGATAAACTCAGATATTCCACTATCAATTCTTTAGAGCTCCAGTTTTGCCAAGTATTAAGACATTACTCAAGTTCACAGAGAGTTTGGCACTTGTATCAGAACTAACACCTACTACAGGAATAAAGTTTAACCCTGTTTCTAAAATCCCAGCAACCTAAAACTTTTGCCATCCGATTTAAAGAAAAAGCCTGCTGACACTTACGCTTTCATGTAATCCTTGATGTACTTCTTGTAGGATTCTTTTGTAAAGCTGGTTTCTTGCAGATGGTGGTTTATTACTATATCAACACCGGTTATGACTGTGGCTTCTGTTCCATCTCCCTCAGGACCTTCAGCAGAGGCATTGCCACCAATTAGAGAGTCATCAATTTGACCCTCTGTCCTGGTGACCATCTAGATTTAGAGACATCAAAAAACTTAACGGCTCTGCAAATATCTTAATGCTACTGCTCTTACACATCTATGACCTGACAGCAGGGCATGACTTCAGAGCCACAGTTAAGTGCAAGGAACCTGACTGCAGCCCAAGCACAGGCTTTTTAAGCCAGGCTCCTCTCTCAGCACCCGACCTTCACTACACCACCAGCACTGAACCCTCACACAGCAACCGTATTAGCAGCCGTCACTGTCC
>NW_009940383.1:0-441 GCF_000696875.1 Nestor notabilis | reverse complement strand
CTAACCCTAACCCTAACCCTAACCCTACCCTTAACCCTAACCCTAACCTGAAACCTAACCCTAACCATAACCCTAACCCGTTAATCCTAAAACAAAGCCTAACACCTACCACTAAACCGAACCCTAACAGTAAACCAAACGCTAACCCGAAATCCAACCTCAAATCCTAACTTAAGCATAACCATAAACCTAACCCCTAACTCTAACCCTAACTCTCTAACATTAACCCTAAACCTAACCCTAACCCTAATTAATCCTAACCTTAACCCTAAACTTCAACCCCCAACCCTAACCCTAACCCTAACACTAACCGTAAACCTAACCCTAACCCTAACCCTCAACTCCCAACTCTAACCCCTAACCCTAACGCTGACCCTAACCCTAACATTAAACGTAACCCTAACCCTAACCATCACCCTAACCCTAACCCTAACCCTAACC
>NW_009940382.1:24462-62849 GCF_000696875.1 Nestor notabilis | reverse complement strand
GGAGGAGGTAGATATTCCCTAAAGGTCCACAGCCCCTGGAGAGGACCCACGGTGGAGCAGGGGGAAGTTTGAGGAGGAAGGTGTGACTGAGACAAGTTGTTATGGACAGACTACAGCCCACCAGTCCCCATCCCCTTGTGCTGCTTGGAGCAGGGGCAGGTAGAGGAATCAGGAATGAAGGAGTGAAGCTGAGTCTGGGAAAAGGAGGGGAAGGGAAGTGATTTCATTTTTTGAGGTTGATTCTCACTACTCAAACATATTTCAACCGCTGATTAATTAAATTAATTTTCCTGAAGTCAAGACTATTTTACCCATAATGGTAATTGGTAAGTGATGTCACTGTCTTTATCTTTACATGGGACCTTTTTTATCTTATTTTTAATGCTACAGTTACATTACTTTTTCTTGAGGTTATCTGGAAGTGTGAGTTTATGTCCTGGGTTCAGCTATAATAGTCATTTTTTCTCCTTCTTAGTAGCTGGTGCAGTGCTGTGTTTCTTGACTTTCAGCCTGGGAACAACGCTGATAACACCAATGTTTTTAGTTGTTGCTAAGTGATGTTTACTCTGACCAAGGACTTTCTCAGTCTCATGCTTTGCCAGAGAGGAGGGGAAGCCAGGAGGAAGCAGAGACAGAACACCTGACCCAAACTGGCCAAAGGGGTATTCCATACCACAGCACGTCATGCCCAGTATAGAAACTGGGGAGAGTTACCCGGAAGGCCCAGATCGCTGCTCGGGTCGGGCTGGGTATCGGTCGGCGGGTGGTGAGCGGTTGTGTCCTTTTCCCTTGTTATTCCTCTTATCATTATTATTGGTAGCAATAGTGGTTTGTATTATACCTTAGTTACTGGAGTGCTGTTATCTCAACCCGTGGGAGTTACATTCCTCCGATTCTCCTCCCCATCCCTCCGGGAGCGGGGGGAGGGAGGAAGAGGGGGGGAGTGAGCGAGCGGCTGCGTGGTTCCAAGTTGCCGGCTGGGCTTAAACCACGACAGTTTGAAATCCAGAATAAGTAACAGACTGCATATATATTTTCAGTATTTGGATGTTATTAAACCATAATGCATGAAACACATTATCACTCTCATGATCAGAAAGAAAACAGAGTGTAATGCTTTTCATTCTGTTTATATATCCTCTTCATTTTGGAGTTTGTGCTGATAGGAGTGGAAGAGACTTCCCTGACAGAGTAACAATTTGGGTTTAACAGGAATATGGCTTTTCTTACAAGAAAAAAAAAAAAAGTTTATGCTTTGCAAGGATGTGCCACAATGTGTACAAAGGAGAAAGGAATTGTACTTCCTTTCACATCTCCATCCCTTCCTTGCAGCTCAAACTATTCTAGTGTTTTTGAGGTGCCAGGTTGTTTTAGTGAAAATCTGGCTTGCTGAAGGCTCTTAAAGCCAGACATTAAAGGATCACATTGTGGAAACATACTGCATTGCTTTCTCACTAACAGTGCTATAGTAAAATGAGTATCAGTGCTTCAGGGTAGCAGAAGTGTAATGTCGGAGGCATTTATATATCATGTTAAGTACAGATTGCCATGAGATTTGTGATTCTACTCAGAAATAACTTCATTTACCTGTTAGCATCTATGCTATCCCTCAGTAAGATGGAGAGAAAAACAGCTTACAGAAAAATCTGGTAACGGCAGTGATGTAAAACTTTTCAGAACTTTTAAAATTAATAATATGCACTCCTTCATAGAGAATATTAATTCATTGGCATATATTTTAGCATTTTTATATTACAAGGTTTTTTGGAAAATATTTTTACTGAAAAGATTTATGTTAGGAAAAAAACCCTTAACTCTAGAAATGTGTCATTTTTTATTGCATTATCTAAGAATAAATGAAGATGCTGCATTGCTTTGTGATATCCATCTTTTCAATGTCAATTTGCAATTACATAATTGATTGCATACAAGCAACTTTATGAAGGTGTTAATGATGTACAGCAGACCCAATAAGCTACTCCCATATGGCAGGAAACACTTCTGATAACTTCCTCATAAACATATTTGCTCCCTATAAATAATCCTTTTAGATGTCATCTACAAAGAAAGGGGAAGTGGGTGCACGTTGGTATAAAAACAGTGAAAAACCTTGTGATTATGATTCGAAATCGTAACTGTGTGTCTTAGGCTTTATGCCTAAGTTTTCCTACATTCATCCTGGTTCCACATAAATGGTTATACTCCTAAGCATCGTTATTTTGCCTTCAGAAAAACAATTAACATCTCTCATGACAGTCAGAAAAACTGTGCCGGGCAGCCTGCCTAACTTGAATAATTTTCAGCAATCAGCACTGCTTCAGGGCTGAGATTACAGAAGACAGCGCAATATGGTATTGCTGCATATAGAAATGGAATATATGCTTATCAATTAGCTCCAATCCTATTTCCTTAAATTAGACAGAATAAATCATTTAACTGATAGGAAGTTTTGTGATCTATGACAGTAAGGCTTAAAGATTTCTCTTCTAGTTTTGCTTCTCTTTTCCCTCAAGGTGTAGCTGGAGCTGATGGGAAGCATTCTGGTCCTAAGTACACAGTTTCTGTTATACTAACTTGAGTATATTATACATTTGTATAGAATCTGATTGTTGCTAAAAAATAACAGGCCCTTTTCCTATTTTTTTTTCCCTGTAGACTTTCATCTACAAAGAGGAAAACTTGCATGTGAAGGGGTCGCTGTAGAATAAGGTTTCTGAAAGTAAGTGGAAAAGTCAGAAAACACAAATTTGGGGCTACTGAATTAGAGTTGTATTATATCATAAGCATTTAAAACTTGTAACTGAACTCCCCAAATCTGGTATCATATAATGAAATCATTCTTCCATTTAAAAAATGTAGACTTATCATGCAGGTAGGGAATAAAAGACAATGGTCTTTGGAAGAAGTGGTACTTCCAAACTCAAGCATCCAAAAGAAAAGAAACACCTTTCTCATGCAGAGACTGACTCACTAGGATACTCACCTGAGGCTCAGTAAACCCGATTCCACAGCTGTGCAGGTCAGATGATGGAAAAGCATCATCAAAGATCATGGCATGCAGTAGTTTGAATTATCACTGTTTCAAAGCATATGTCATCTTAGTCCTTTGATTATACACTGTAAGGGAGGAATTCAGCAAAGTGTTATACCCTCCTTGCACCTCACTTCTTTCCAATCTCTTTTTTACCTGTATGCTTCTATCTGTGGGCTTCAAAATCATATCTAGCATCTATAAAAGGGCTTTGGATGTCAAGAAAAAGAGAATATAGCAAATTGGTGTGAGACAGTATACCAAGGGGAGTGTTACTGTAAGCTTGACTGCTCCTGTACATTTCTGCTTAGCATCTGATGCTGCTCACTGTCAGGTGGCAGTCAGTAGGTGAGGTGGACCTTTGGTCTGCCTTAGAACAGTCATGTTTTTGGTCCTCCATTAAATTTCTTATTACCAGAGTCAAATCTAGATTCATATGTAACTTTCTACTTAGCACAAAAGAAATACAGTGAAAAAATCTAGTGAAAGCTGGATGAATTTTCTTGAAATCTGCTATTTGTTCAAAATGAATATGTAACAATGACGTGTAGATCAGAATCACAGAATCATGAGGGTTGGAAGGGATCTCTGGCAACCATCTAGTCAGACTCTTTCGATCAAAGCAGGGTCAGCTAAAGCAGGTTGTCCAGGTCCATGACTAGTCAGTCTTTTAGTATCTCCAAGGGCGGAGTCTCTACAACCTCTCTGGTTAGCCTGTTTCAGTGTTCAACTACCCTCACAGTGCCATTCTCTTCTCTCTGGTGACCAGTAATAGAACATGAAGAAATAGAATGTAATTTCATCAGGGGAAGTTCAGACTGGACATTAGGAAGAACTTTTATTTCTTCCTGAAGAGGATACTTGGTCACTGGAGCAGGCTCCCCAGAGAAGTGGTCATGGCACTAGGCCTGGAGCATCTGGATGACACTCTTAATCATACGGATTAAGTTTAGGTAGTCCTGTGAGAATCAGCAAATTGAACTCTGTGACCCTTATAAGTCCCTTCCAACTTGAGATGTTCTATGATTTTATGACATACGCAGAGATAATATGCCCCCCACCCAGCTTTGTCTTCTCAATATGAAACAGTCCCAGTTTTCTCAGCCTGTCCTCACATGAAAGATGCTCCATCCTCTTAGTCATCTTAGTGGCCCATATATGTCCATGTTGTTGGGCCTTTTCTACTGGGGAGCCTAGAACTGGACCCAGCAGTACAGATGTGTCTCACTAGGGCCAAGTAGAAGGGAAGGATATCCTCCCTTTCCTGCTAGTAGAAGGAAAGGACCACCTCCCTTGTCCTGCTGGTTATGGTTTTGCTAATACAGCCCACGATGCTGTTTGCCTCCTTTGCCACAAGACTGGATTGCTGCCTTGTGTTCACTTTGTCTACCAGGACCCCCAGGCCCTTTTCTGCCACGCTTCTTTCCATCTGGCCATCCCCCAGCATGTTTGAGTACCTCAGGTTATTCTTCTTCAGGTGCAGGACTTGGCAATTCTTTGTGATGAAGTTCCTGTCACCCCATTTCTCTAGCCTGTTGAAGTCCCTCTAAATAATAGCACATCTAAATGGTGTGTTACCCACTCCTCCCAGTTTTGTATTATTTGTTGAGGGTGCATTCTGTCCCATTGTCCAGGTCAGGACTGAATGCGTTGAACAGTATCAGCCCCAATATTGTCCTCTGGGGTACTCCACAAGTGACTGGACTCCAGCTGGCATCTGGTTGTGCACTGATCAGAAATACTTGAACCTGGCAGTTCAGCCAGTTTCCAGTCCACCTCTGTATACTTTTATCCAGTTCATACCTCGTCGGCTTGTCTGTGAAGAGTTTGTGGGATTCAACATTTAAAATCTTGTGAAATTCAAGAACAACATCTACTGCCCTCTGCTTGTCCACCAAGCTAGTAATTTCGTTGTACGAGGCTATTAGGATGCTTAAGCATGGCTTTCCCTTCATAAGTCCATATTAGCTACTAATCATTTCCTCCTTCATATGTTTGGAAACAGCTTTGAAGAGGATCTGGTCCATGACCTTCTGAGTTATCAAGGTCAGGCTGACTGACCTGTAGTTACCTAAATCTCAATATTTTCACGAAACTCCACAAAGATAAGTTGCTGAGCTTTGCACTTTAGCCATAAACATGAACTATATATACCAATGTCTCTGAAATTATAAAGGCTATGTATTGTTTCCTACAGAATTCATGTCTTAGAGTTCTTAAATACTTACACAAAATATCCAGGCACTGTCTGCTCTGCCAGAGAAGACAGTCATAAAGAGAAGGTAGATGAAAAGAGCATGTGAGAAACAAGACACAAAAAGACAAATATATGAACTAGACATAGTAAATTATCCTTGTGATTCTAAAAATGGTGCAAGATGAAGGCTTTTTTACTGTTTGAGAGTTGTTAAAAGTTAATGTCTCAGGAAAAAAAGGCTTAATTTTAGTGTCATTAACATTTTGACAGAAAGAATGGTGCAGAGCTCTGTGGCCATACAATTGCAGTTTAGTCTCCAGAAACAAACAGTTGACACCTCTACAGATCCAAACAGAAGTTTGAGTGAGACATTATTAGACTAAAATGTACCTAAATAAGTTGAAGCATGTACTTAATCTGACTGACTGTTGCTTTATTGAGCTGCAGCCTGAATCAATATTATAGATTGACTTAGCATTCTTGGTATTTCCCAAGTTCTTATCTTATCTGTGAGGCTTAAACTTAAAGAGATTAGAGGTTCATTTCCAAACTCAGAGCTTTTCAGTGTCATACTTTACTGTACAATAGAAATTTAGTCTTCTGATACAATTAGGACATTTTTTCCCTCTGGAACAAAGAAGTCATTTTTTAATGACTTCTGTTCCAGAAGGAGGGAACTACCTAGTGTCTGGCTTATTAGCTATTGGACTTTCTGTGTTTGAGGTGGAGGTTTCCACATAATTGATGTCTATTATCTGGGTGGAGTCTCTGGTGTTTAATGGTGAAGCTCAACAACAGAAATTGCTTTAAATCCAGACAGTCACTGGGGTTTACATTCTGATGTCATACCACCTAACTTATTCCCTCTCTGTCCTTTTCCATCAACAGCATATATGTGTCTGCATGTTGACCATATTGGCCTTCAGAAAGATGCTTTAAAAATAGGTGATATGTTTTAGCCAGATAATATTGTGAATTGTTTCCACTGATAATTGAAAGAGTACTAGGCCTGATTAAAAAGACCATATGGAAAAGTGTGGCTGAAGAGGTAAGGGATGTTATTAGTGTTGGGTCCCAATTTATGTCATTTAAGGCCAAATCCTGGGATGAGCAAATTTACAGTGCAATTTTTTTTCACATTCTGCATACTCATAAAAATTTCTTCTATTCTCTAGTATTCTCGTAAAATACATTAGTACTTATCAATCTTTATGTTTGTTATCCAGGCTTTGAAACTGGATAATGGGTTCAAGAATTTGTGTGGAAGAGATATACAGAAAGAGGGATTGCTTGACCATTGATATCTAATCTAATTTTAACCTATATGAATTAATCTAACCAAATAGCTGATGTTTCAAAATGTGTATATTATATTCAAGCCTTTGTTCATGTAAGATTAAAAGCACACAAGCACCCAACTTCTCTTAAACATTTTAACATCAAAGTAGCCTTAGATGTGTTTAAATATGACTGCATGAATGTCATCTACTTACTTCTTCTGCAAGCAAATATATTACGAAAGAAAATTGTATTGAATAACCTTTTGAATTAAATACAGCAAAATCTATTTCAAAACAGATGGAAAATTTACATTGCTATATCCTTGTCTATCAGTTCCTTTTAACACTCTCGAGCACATTCTGCAAAAAAGGTCAATGCTTTGAAAGCAATGTCTCGTACTCTTAAAGATCTTAAATGAAATACTAATATACGGAATTTAAGTTTTTAAATTAATAATGTCCAAATAATTGTAAGTGGAAAAATGACAATCTTACCTGCCAGGTAGATAAAAGTTATCCCAAGAAAGGATTTCATTTGCCACTTAGAAAATCATGTAATGAGAACAAATGATCAAGCTTAGGTGGAGAAAGGGATGCTGTTTTTTCTTTAATGCATAGTTAAGTCAGAATTTGCCAGTTTCATCAAATTCTGGATACTCTTGTGTGTGCATAGTAAAAAGTCTTCAGCATGGTAATCGTATGAGTTTATAATCAGCAAGATGTTATTTAGTACAAGCATCATACAGTTATACTGAAAGAGCTATTTTGTGGGAAAGAGAGCACATTTCACTTAACTGCAATTTCTGTCTATCAACAAAACCCACAATTCAGCTTTGTGCAGCAATAACAAGTATGAAACAGTGGGATCTTTCAGTCTGTCAAATTGTTGTTAATTACAGAATGTTGTTAAAGGAAAACATACTATGCACAGCAGAAGCATAACAAAGGGACATTTATAGGCCAATCCAGCTGTCATTGAAATGAGAAGGAATTTTGCTGTTAGCTTCAGTATGAGTAGAATCAGCTTTTTTAATTTAACCATGAGCATAAAATGACAAATCTTTTTCAAGCTCTCTTTCTGTCAACTGAAATAATATGATTCCATATTAAGGCACAGAAAGTTTCTAGCAGTGTGCTTGTGATGAATGCATGCCTTTTAGTGAATTCACAAGTATGTTCTAGACATTCTTTTCTGGTTGCCAAAAGAAATTCTTTTCCAAATTTGTGACTGCTAGTCCCCAGACTGGTCCTGTCATAAGAATGAAATCTCAGTCCATAGTAATAGAACCTCTAACAGTTCATGTTAATTGCTGAGTATACTACTCAGTTTTAAAATTTCAGAAAAAGTGTCCAGCACTTGCTCATTTATACAAAGATTTCACATATAGAGAAGATTTAGGAATAATAATAATAATACATATATGTTTATATACATAAGCATTACATTGCAGTATTTGTATAATATTACAGCAAAATCAAAGGTGTTGATTTTTACCTGAAGACTTTTCTCCATTCTCAGCTGGCAATTTCCCTCTCAAGTTGTTCACCCTCCAGGTAAAGCTGTTCTGTAGGTTGCATTCTTTCCAACAGAAGCTTCAGAGAACTATTCCTTGTTTTGGTCAAAGTACTTATTTAGCCTCATGTTCTATTGGCTGTATTACATGATGCAAGTGTACTGTCAGTGGTTACCTTTCAAGACATCATAACTGCCCTTGAAGTTTCAAAATAGAAACTGAGATGCACGTATTCTCTTATTTACCTACTAACTTAGTAAATGACTCCATACACTGACCTTTGTCTTAGTGGAGGCTGCCAACTAATAAGAGGATACTCTTAAACTTCTTGCAGAATAGATATCTCAGAAGAATAAAGAGGGAACCTGAAATGCCAGTTATTCTTCCTCTTTTATGTCTTCTCTCATGAAACTAACCGAATCATAGTCATAAATTTATGCCGTAATGTTTTATAAACCATAGATACTTTAGAGGCCTTTCAGAATCCTGCAGTAGTTTTTTGTTGTTCTTTTCTTCTTCAGTAACAAGACTTACAATATAAACATTTTTATGGTTCTGTAAGAAGTTACAGCATAGAAATTTAAAACAGTATATGTAACATCATTTCGGATAGCCTGCATTTCAGTGTATTTTGATTTCTATAGGGACCCCATATTACATATTAATGGAACAATTAACTCATTAAGTACATGTAGTAAAAAATTTCCCTTCTTTGAGATATTTTTGAAATAGAACTGAGTACTAATGTGGAAGATTGATTACAGTAAATTAATTAATTTCTTTAATTAAGAGAAGATAAATTTAAAATGAATGATTTTACTAATAGGATTTTTTCAAATTGTTCCTTGAGGAGATGTCCTAAACTTGTCACCAAGGTCATCATTCCATAAATAAGCATTAAACAACAATAAGCAACAAAATCTTCCTGGATAACTTTGGATTATAATGAAACAAAAAGATGAACATTTTCCTTCATTTTACTGAAGCACAGAACTTACTCTGTAACTCTTACATCAGATTGAAAATAATTTCATGGCAGAGAGTATATACTAAAGAATTCTTCCTCTCATTTTGATGCACCTATTGTTATATCAGGTGGGAGGGATTGCATTAGATAAAGTGAACTGAACAAGACCAGCATAAGTTCTCATGATTAGATACCAAATTTCTGAGTTTAATTGTTCAAAAAACTCCATTTAAATACAAAGTAAGACTTTACGGTTGTTGAGAAAACTGGTTGCTTTTTGCAACTTAGAGTGACACACACTTAAATCATGACCACCATATTTCTTGTTATGTTTTGTTTGCTTATCCAGAACATATTATTAAGATGAAACATACACTTTTTTCCTCTTTGAAATGTTATTGCTCCTTTCAGAGTGCTAACATCCTTCGTGACCGTGGAAGACACCTTTATTTCTACCTTCTTTATTTTTAATTTTGCAATTGTTTCTACTGGCAATGAAGAGAAGGCACCTTTCTCTGGACACCACTAATCACTCCATGAATCCACCATGTGCTTTTCCAGAAACCTGTGACATAAGCCTCCATGCATTTAATCTTTTCAGTACTGGCCAGAACCAAGAGAAAGAATGAAGTTACTACATGTGATATTGCTGCCTATTCTGCAAGTCTCTAGACGTTTACATACATATCTATCTACCACATTTTAGTCACTGCAAAACTCTGAAACTAATGGCAGTGGCTTCCAGAACATGGTGCTTTTATCAGTTTGAATAAAATTACTGAGCAAAGGCTTGATCATAATCTGTCTTAAGAGATAGAAATACAAAACAATCTCAAACTCATCCAGACAGAAATTTAATGGTGACATACTAAGAAGCCATCTTGGCCATAAGAGGACCCCCACTAAGTAAAAATACTGTGAGCCTACCTCTGAAAGTATCAAATGAACTTCTGTAAGCAGGAAGACAAAAATAATAGAAAAATGACTAAATGCCAAGAGTACAACCAGATGGTTGTGAGCACTGGGAACAGTAAATGAACACCGGGCAGTGAACAAACAGATAAATGACAGCTGCAGAATGTGCCTGGAAGTACTTCATTGAACTGCCTTGGGAAAGGCATTTGAGAAAGGCTTGGGGAGAAAAATGAGGATTATGTCTTCTCACAATACTACTTTAGTGTGTGTGTGAAATAACACTTCATTTCAGATTTTGCACGTGGACCTAGAATTTCAATCTAAACAACATTTTTTTTTAATATGTCATGTTGTTTCCAAGTAGACATTTAGGTATAATCCATTCAGTTTCTAGAAAGATCAAACCATTGCAATGCCAAGATATATTGGGGTTAAGCAGAATATGCTTGATATATGTGTAGCTAATACTGTAAACAACCAATGAGTTCTCCACTGACCAGCAGTTCCTTAGATGAAATAGTATGTCTTTGAAGGAATTGGGCTCATGAGACTCCTTTAGTGCTCATCCCACCTTGTTGAATTTCACATGAATTTAAAGATAATTGTTTTCATAGCTGGATAATTATGCTGCTTTGACTGACTAATTTCTTATATAACAAGTTCAATCTAAGGCTTCTTAGTATGAGTATGATCACATGTTTCAACCTTTCTAAAAGGCCTATTAAGAGGAAGATGACCATCAGCTGGTTCGAACACTAACCAGGTAATTACAAAGAGACTTTAGAAACAAAGGTGTCAGCCTGAAAAGTAAGCATAAAAGAAGCAAATAAATGAGAATTAGTGACACCTCAGAGTGAGAACAGCAGCAGTCAGCCCTTGTTTTGACAGTGCTGGTGGTCACCCCACAAGCATCGCAATCTCTGCCTAGGGCTGATGCTGTAGCCTCCCTGTGGGGCTCTGGGAGAAGACTGCATACAGCGAGGGCAGCAACTGCAGGACACAGCAAGCAGGAACCCACATCTTAGCATGTGCAGGAACTTGTGAAGAGGTTCCTTACGGGTGGGCAGATGGTAAGAAGCAGCAGGGGAACACACAGAGCTGGAGCACCCGCGTCTCTCACAGGAGGGTGTGCACTCAGGGAACCTGTACAGTCCCACAGAAAAGACAGCATGCTCGTAGTCCAAATGTAACTGTATGAATATGTGAGTGATTAGAATTATTTGGGGTTAGACATGTGTCGTGTGTTGCTGTTTAATATGTGATCTGTTTAATATGTGATGGATATATTTCGAATGCGGACTGAAAGAACAAGAACAGACGTGTCTGCCAAAACATTTGGCTGAAGAAGAGAGTTGAAGTAGAAACAAAGTACATCACTGATCAAGCAGAGCAAGCACGCTGAACAAAAGCAGGAGAGCATAAAGATAAGAAACTGGTTATTCTGGGACTGAATGTGAAACAATGAAAAATATTGAAAAAACTATAATTCAGGAACTAATTATGATGTGTTAAAAATAGCTTTTGCTAAAAGCTTTTGCTAGAACAGTATAAAAGCTAGAGCAATAGGCAATGAAGTGATTCACTGCATGAAGATGCTTTGAGTCCGTGCCATTCGTATGCCACAGATATGGAAATATGCTTAGAAATTTGTAGGTATATCAACATTTTGTAAATGGCTAACTAGCACTGTTTACCTATTGAATTATTGATATTCATCCTGAATGTATAGTTCAGTGATTGCCAACAATTATGTGTTCTTAAGAAATCAATAATGGGTATACATTCTAACCCCAAAATACAAATATTACCGCTAACTGCTAAGTACTCTATTGCACATTCTGACAGATAATGCAACACCTATTTCTTGATAATTTTTTTTATATTTCTTGATATTTTTTTTCATATATGTGCAAATTTTCGTAAGTTTTCCTCAACAGACATTCAATAACCAAAAGAGAGATTTATGGTACTAAACCTGAAAGCTAAACCTGCAGTCCCAAGGGCTATAGCCTAACCCCAGCAAACCTCAGTACAACTCTGTATTGAGAGAAAGAAACACTATCAATCAGTCAAGTGAAGAATTATCAAAAAAATAGGGATATTGATATAAAAGCTAAGTAAATATCATTAAGAATCTTCAAACTTTCAAGGAAAAAATACAGAAATCTAGAAGACTTAAATGTTTCTTCAGTCGTCAACCCTCTAGCTACAACCAAAAATTCTTCTTTAGAACCAGAAATTCTTCTTTATACACATTTACTATTGAAATTTTAGAAGCACAGGTTTTGAGGAACAATTGACACGGGTGTCTCACTTCCCTTCTTCATGACCCTATTCAGCGGTAGCTGCTTTTTTATTTTTTTTATTTTTTTTTCTTAAACGTTCCTTTGAGGATGATTGGAACAGAATGTAACAAAGGGGAGAGATTACTAAGAACACTTAGTTCAGTCTTCCCAGCTTCACTTCGGTTAGTAAAAAGTTAATTCATTTAATCTCCTCTCAGTAAAACTCAACTCTTTCAGGGAATGCAGTTAAGTGTTAAGAGTTTACAGGTTATTGTCAGCAGACTGTGGAATTACAGAGCATTGACAATCCAGTATGAATTTGTTGTATTGATAATTTTGCTGTGCATATAACTTGGTATCAGAAAAAAGAAATTGGGAAGGAAAACATATAGAAGCCTGTACAAAGCCTTGCAGAGATATGTTCTGGTGATGACAGAAGGCAACTTCAATCTCAAGATGGAACCTCCTGCTTCTGCCCTTAACTCTTTGGCTCACCTTCAGCAATGACTCAGTTTTGTGGGGTTTCAAATTAGCAAAAAAATTATTATGGTTTCTGGTTCATGAAACAAAATGCTCTTCTGTTCTCCAATTCAACAAAGTGCTGAACTTGTGAAATCGCTGTTTTAGGTCCTACAAGAGTTAAGTCACACTGAAATGAAAAGGGTTTTGCTGTGTAAGAACAAGTTTTACAATAATATTGCATAAAAGACTTTGAAAAGAACTCATGTATTCATTTAAAATTAAAGTGTATCTTATTTATATAAAAAAAATATGGTATTGGTTGATGATAATGGAATTTTTTCTGAAAGTAAGCCACAAAAGGTTTTAGGATCTACTCACTCATTCTGCAAAACAGTATACAAAGTCCCAGAACTGTATAAATATGATCATAAGAGTAACACATTTTGCTACAGATGGGTTTTCAAGTCACTATAGAAGTCCTAGAATTGATTGTTTTAAAACAATAATGCTTATAAAGACAATGTACTGTATTGAGGAGCTGATTCTTTATCACTCATAATTGGTTTAGTTGGTTGCATCCTTTGGTATTCAATGTACTTGCTACCTTGATGTATTCTTACATTCCAAAGATAATCCTTTTGTTTGCTGTCTTCAGTAAATAACAATATGCAAGAAAGATACACGAGTGTCCTGGATTCTGCGACAATGAGTTATTGACGTACCAGTTTGGATATTTTGCATAAAACCCTAAAAAACTGAAAAGTAAAAAAAATCTAAAAACCTTTTAATAATATTCTCACCATCTCAGATTGCCATCTCTTTCATATTATTTCTTTAACTTATTTTTTTCTTCTTCCTTTAACATATGTATACAAACAGAATGCTGGTCACAAAACAGCATAAAGCAGTTCAGTATTTAACTTAAATTTGCACTATCTAATCTGTCTTCTGAAGCACTCCTATGGTTTCAAGACACTGAAATCAACTATATTTCACTACACACCACATTTTATAATTTTTCAGTTATGGAAACTACTCAAAGGCTTGATTTTTCCCCTCTAATAAAAATTGTATGACTATGCTTTCATAATTCAACAGAAAGTATCAATCAATCTTTTAACTGTCCACTACCCAATTGTGATACTCTCTCTTACACAATCTTAAAATACCCAGAAAGAAATGCAGATGCCTAAATGTGAAACATAAGCTGTATGACAGAGATTTTCAAAGGGCCAGGTGAGCTGTAATTCTTCTGCTCTGTCTTTTTGCTAGAGGACATCATCCCAATAAAGTATCAAGAAAATGGTATTTTTTACTGTTGTTTCAACCTTGCAGCCAGAGAAATACATGGTGATTCTTTTAAACATGTGTTGTCAATAATTTGATAAAACTAATATTGTTTGAAAAAACTCTGAACCTCTACCTTTAGCTATTCTCAGTGACAGAGCCTGACCCTCTGGTTATACATTCCATCATCCAGAAGAGATTATAATGACCACTCCTTCAGTTAGTTTCCTACCAGTATTTGTTACAATATTTTTCTTATAGTGTATTGTGTTCTCTGTTTATTTTGTCACTGTAGTGAAAGAATCATCACATGAGTCAGTCTACTGAGAGAAATAAATCATTTGTCAGAGTTACAACAGTTCAATGGCTGAAGTGAGGACAGAAATATCTATGAGAATTGTAGGCACTGAAACAATAGAAATCACAGTTCTGTAGTGAATCAATTACAGTAAGAACTCTTGAGGTATTACCTGAACTGAGAAAGTACACACTGAAGAAGTATTTAAAATATTCAGTACAAATATCAATTTCCTTAGGTATACAAAAACAGGTTTCTAAATTTAATCTGATAGTTCAGATTCTGTATAGCAATAGTCATTTACTGGAATGTATGTAGACAGAAGGCCAGCTTCTGCTCTGAGGTGTAAAAGGAGGAGGCTTTTTAAAAGCTGAAATCCTGCTGTCAGACACTGCAATAGTAAGATAGAAGACAGCTGATAGCAAAGAAAAATCTAGGAACTCTTAGTTAAGTCTTTCCAACCACTGCAGAATTATGTCAAAACAAAATAATTGGGTATTGGATTATGCAGCTGAACTTTACCACTCTCACAGAAGCTTGTAGGGCTTTTGCCCCACTTTGTACATAACAAACAAATCACACTTTGTCAGACTTACAGTATATACTCCTCTAGAAAAAGCCATTTACAGAAATACTGAGAGTGACCTCTTCTTTGTGTGGAGGTCCTGAATCACATAAACCAGATATTGCTGAAGTCTGAGAGCAGTGCAATTTCATTCTGCTCCCTACACTGTGAAATATAGAACCAATGGTGTCATGAAATCAAAGAAGTATAAAAATGAAAGTCCTTACTGATAGAAGCATGTGCAGTTTATATTAAATTAAGAAGGATGAAAATAGATCTGTGGCTTTTGAAGTACATGAAAAACTACAGCACCACCAAAGACACAGGCAGGTCAGGGGTGTAAACGGAAATAACTACTTTAGGGACAGGCTGTTCAGGACCCATACTGAAGACCTGTGTGTCACATATATTCACAAAATCAATTTATTTCCAGCAACTTGGGAGCTTTAGGGTTTATGAAACATAGTTATAGCCCAACTGTCAGCAAAGAACAAGTTTTCTAAAAGTAAAAATGCTATTGAAGGCTGTGCCCCTTCAAAAAAACCGAGCAGAAACAAATAAACGAATTCCAAACTATTTCCTTCTACAGGAGTCTAATGGCTGGTTTGTGATATTCACCTCCTGCAAGAAAATGGTTATATTTTTATATATATGTGTGTGTGTATATAAATGTGTCTGTGTATGTGTGTACAGTTAGTGTACAAAGCACACACAGGGTAGAATATTGATATGAATTAAGATATTTTACTTCTTGCTAACAAGTTTTATTTTAGAGAAGAATGTAACATGTTTTATACAGTTTTGCAGAAGCCTAGTTGTAGCTAACTAATTTTGGTATTTAATTTTTTTTCAAATGAAATATTAAGAAATTCAAGTTTATTTCAAAATAATTTACAATTTTTTAAACTTTAAATAAAATTGATTTCAAGAAGGATATTTTTAAATTTAGACAATTGAAATCACCTATAAATTAGGCAAACTATAATATGCAATATATACTAAGTACAGACAAAACCCCTAAGAGTTGTAGGAGAAAATCTGGATGTAGCCATTCTGTTTGGGAGTTTAAATATCAACAGTCAGAACACTTCCATGATTTCATTGAAAGGGTGCAAAGATACATTCACAAATACAATAAAGCAATCTCTTATTATTTCTGATCACTTGTTATGATTCAAAGACTGAATCAGGTAGGAAATATTGTCTATGCTTTGTACAGGTTTGGGGGTTTTTTACAAAACTGGCTAATCTCCCTGAGTAGCAGTTTTAAAGTCACATGATCAAATACAATATAAAGTTTGTACTTTGAGACAAAAGTCACTGCCTGAAGCACACCAATCACAAAAAAAGTTGGGAGTGTGCTCAATCTTACTCTCCAAAATCCAGTTAGAATGCTGTCTGATACTTAACCACACACATCTACTGTCATGCAGGGGTTTTTGTTTTGTTTTTGTTTTTGTTTTTGTTTTTGTTGTTGTTGTTGTCTGTTTCTGGGGTTTTTTTGGGTTTTTTTGTTTGTTTGTTTTGTTTTATTTTGTTTTTAATAGAGGAAGATCAAGGGATAGTCTTACTGCAGCCTGATAGCACAAAGGTCTATATAATTAGGACCTTCAGAAAGAAGTTGCCAAACAACTCTTTGCCTTTGATGGTCTCTTACGGCTGTCTGCAGAAAATGGAAATTGCTTTTAGCTGCAGCATTTGAGGCACAGTGCAGCATCTGAATTGAAGATCTTAAAAATAGTTTATAAAGCCCCCTTTATGCCTGCCCCTTGTCTGCCTTGTTTGCTTCCTCTTAACTGTTCAAAGCACTCAGCAGTTAAAGAAGGCAGTCAATAAGTGCAGACTTAAAGACTCAGAGGCTGTACAAGTATTCGCATTTACGGGCAGAGACTGGGGTGGATTCACTTACTCTTGAATGGTGCTTCACATCAGGCAAATCAGAGAATCTAATGATTGTTTCATTCCAGACGATGATATATTCTGTATGGGCATTATATTTTTAAGGAAAACTGTTGCAAGAAACCCTGTTCCCTGCCATTGGTAGTATAGAGGATATTCAGTTTCTACTGTAGTCCAAAATGGGACAGGAAAGTGAATACAGGGCTAAGAAGTGTCTTGAAGCAATGCTACACTTCTGCAAGCGCCAGGAAAGAGGAGGACTTATCAGCCTCTGCACTGTATATTCTAATTACTTTCTGAAACAGCTCTTTCCACCACTTGATCTTACCTGAAGCACATAAAGTGTGTATTTCCGTAGCTGATCTGTTTGGGAAAGCCAAGTAATTAATATTAATATTTATATGTATACAACTACCCTCATACACACACATATATGTTTATATACACACATACTAATATTTTTCTTAGGCTCTTCTGCACACAAGGTCTTTGCCATATTGACCTGAACATTAATTCATAAATGTAGTTCATTTCATTTTATCCATTATAAGGTAACGCAGAGAATATCCTTACCTGGAATTAATTCCGAGGAAACTGACAGTTCACAGCACTTGCAGGATAAAACAGATCAGTAAGCTTACATCAGGAATATTTGCTCTCTGAAAGCATGTTTTCAGAGAGGTAAGAGTGCTTTCTGCTTCTTGCATCTACCTAGTAAAATTTTGCTCTTTACATAATCCAAACAGTTTTATTTGTCAAGAGTCATTGTTTCTAATATTCCACTGAAGAAACAATTACAAAATGCACATATTTATATATTACACTGAAGAAATTGTCCAACAAAGCTATAGCAATCATCCAATATCTTAAGGGGGCCTGTCAGAGAGGCACTCTTCATCAGGGACTGCTGCGATGGAGAGACGGGACACAGCTTCACCCACCACCCCTCCTCCTCCCTCCCGGCTGGCTCCCTCCCTTCCTCCCTCCCTCCTCCCCATCCCTCCCGGCTCCCAACTCCAGGCCTCTCTCCCCATCAGCCCCTCACTCTGTCTCAATATGTCTCAAGATGGCGGCCAATGTGGGACCGATGTTTCAATATTGGAAGCACTTTGATTTACAGCAGCTGCAGAGAGAGCTCGATGCCACAGCAACAATATTGGCAAACCGGCAAGATGTCGTTTTATTACAGTTATCCATATACATTTATACTTATTCCTAGCTAGTGTGTCTTATATCGATTGGTCCATCTTTTACAGTAGGCACACACTGATTGGCTAACATAAGATAAACTATTAGTCAGGCATTCACACCTCCCCTAGTAACATCCTTTTCTTATACAAAGAGTTAGTTCTTCTAATTAAGGTCAGCTTCTTTCTTCTTTAGCAACCTTTCCAGCCTGTGATTGATGAACAAACGCTGGGCCTGTGTTTATCTCACTTTTCCAAGGTTTTATGACTAACAAGCTCCAACAGTCTCCTTTTATCACCTAGAGGGTGCTGGGAGTCCTGCTGAGAGTAGCCAGCTCTTATCCTTATCTTACTTTTCCCAAGGTTTATGACCAACAAGTTCCAACACGTCTCCTTTTGTCAGCTGGACAGTACTGGGAGTCCTGTTGACAGTAGCTACAAGGGACTGTAGCAACAGGACACAGGGTAATGGGTTTAAACTTCAACAGGGGAGATTTAGGTTGGATATAAGGAAGCAGCTCTTTACTGTGAGGGTGGTGAGGCACTGGAACAAGGTGCCCAAAGAAGTGGTGAATGCTGCATCCCTGGCAGTGTTCAAGGCCAGCTTGGACAGGGCCTTGGGCAACATGGTGTAGTGGGAGATGTCCCCGCCCATGGCAGGGGGGTTGGAACTAGATGATCCTAAGGTCTTTTGCAATCATAACCATCCTATGATTCTAAAAATTTTAAAAAGCATCTTTTCTTATAAACTAGAGCAAAATTAAGAACGATCTCAAAACTTAGACAGGAGGGTTGAAGGTGTATTCTCATAAAAATATGAATTTTATGTGTCACATTAGATATAAGAAAATGGAATTCTGATAGCTTTTAGAAAGCTGAAGATCAGCAAAAGTCTAGACTTTTTGCTGAGCAGCTATGGGAAATACAGTTTGTTACACCAAGTGTGACCTGTTTTTAGAAGTGTTATGCTTTAGGAACCACAAGTGTTTCTCTTTAAAAGGATAAGAGAAAATAAGAGGAAAACATGAAAATGTGGCATACAGTAACAAAGGGCATCTTTTGTGCAAAAAGCCTTTAACAATACAGATTTATTCAAATGCCAGTTAAAAGAATTACAGCTGTAAGAAAGCAAAACTTTTAAATAATTCCTCTTTTGAAAGAAGATACTTATACCTTTCTATTTTAAGACAAAGACAATATAAAACCCAAGCCCCAAATCTCTATGCAATATTTGCTTTCTTTGTGATGTCCCTATTGCTTTTCACTTGCTTTCATTTGTCTTTGTATTTTGCATTTGCATCCTGGATTTCTACTCATTATTATGGGGAGAAAGAAATCACACAGTTATGGTTCTATTGTTTACCACAATAGCTATTCGTCCCTTTTCTGGAAAATAACGCTAGTAAGGTTCCTGGCTGTGAAATTTGCATTCAGTTTCCGGCTAGCAGATCTGCATGCTTCTTTATAAGAAAGAAACTACAGCTCCCATAAGGCAGTGGAAAATAAAATGGAAAATAGAGTTTAGTGTTGCGATTAAATTTTTAAGAAAGAAATTTCTTGGTTCCATTCAAAGAGTATGCTTGGATAGGTTATACTGACACACAATAAAATAGTTTTTCTTTCATTATATCCAAATAATCTTATCATATAATTTAAAAAAAAGTATGTGAACAGGTTTTGGTTTGGTTTTTGTTGTTGTTGTTGTTGTGTTTGTTTGTTTTTAAACCAGGAAACAGAATAATCAAAACAGTCCTCCTCAGATACATGGGCGTTTTTTAACATATAAACTATTAACTGAAGTGGGTTTGAAATATGCTTACAAAAGCATTCAGAAGTTACATAACCTGACCAGCAGGCTTTGAGGCATAACTAGAATCTGAAATACCATATTAGGTGTCCCTTAACCCTGGCAACTTTAAGGAGTAAGCTAAGAATGAAAGCGATGACAGGACAAACCCAGGGGTTTTTATCCATCATCATTGAAAAGAGCAACCAAATTGCATTTACTGACTGGCTGGTGAAACGGTTATCACAGATCACAGAGATGACATAGTAAATGTCAAAAAAGTCAAAGGATATTCGATTACCTATTGTCTTATAAAGACAAAATCATTTAGATTTGATAAATTGTCTAGCCCCTTTGTAAAGAGTTCATGGCCACAAACTCATAGAAACATACTTAGAGGTTTCTATTTCTTTTGAAACCAAGATTGACCACATCAATTAAGCAATCCCTTCTTCTTTTCTTTCTGATGTTGATGTATTTTCTTCAATGACTGCTGCTCACTTATTTCCATAGTTCCAAATGCTCTACATGGATGAAGATAGTGGGAGTAGCGGTTTTCTTTAGTAATACCAAAGTTTGTGTCATGATCTGACAATGCAGTACCTGCCTAAAGTGAACATGCTGTAATTTCTTTTGATCCCAGGGTCATCTTACTAGCTTCAGACATCTTTCTGGGTGTTAGAAATTACTTCTGAGAAATACAAGAGGTTTTAGTAGCCAGTGTCGCTTTAATTCATAATATATTCTGCATCTTCCAGTCAAAGAAGGCAGACAGAATCTAGTTTAGAAATGCACTTCAGAACTCCAGTGACATTCAGATAACATGTAAAGCTGATGGCTTTAATTCAGGCTTTAAAGAAAATCAATTTATCCACTGATACATGACACAGTCCAAGTATGTATTTGACTGATGTGATCACAGAGTAGACCTAAAGTCTGAGTGCATGTACTGGTTTTGGCTGGGATAGAGTTAAATTTCCTTACAGAAGTGCCGTGGTTTAAGCCCAGCCGGCAACTTGGAACCACGCAGCCGCTCGCTCACTCCCCCCACCTCTTCCTTCCTCCCCCCGCTCCCAGAGGGATGGGGAGGAGAATCGGAGGAATGTAACTCCCACGGGTTGAGATAACAGCTCTCCAGTAACTAAGGTATAATACAAACCACTACTGCTACCAATAATAATGATAAGAGGAATAACAAGGGGAGAGGACACAACCGCTCACCACCCGCCGACCGATACCCAGCCCGACCCAAGCAGCGATCTGGCCTTCCGGGTAACTCTCCCCAGTTTATATACTGGGCATGACGTGCTGGGGTATGGAATACCCCTTTGGCCAGTTTGGGTCAGGTGTCTTGTCTCTGCTTCCTCCTGGCTTCCCCTCCTCTCTGGCAAAGCATGAGACTGAGAAAGTCCTTGGTCAGAGTAAACATTACTTAGCAACAACTAAAAACATTGGTGTTATCAGCATTGTTCCCAGACTGAAAGTCAAAAACACAGCACTGCACCAGCTACTAAGAAGGAGAAAAAATGACTGCTGTAGATGAACCCAGGACAAGTAGCTTGTATGTTTTGGATTTGTGCTGGAAACGGTGTTAACACAGGGATGTTTTCAATACTGCTGACCAGTGCTTACACAGAGTCAATGCCTTTTCTGCTTCTCACACCACGCCATCAGTGAGTAGACGGGGTGCATGAAAGGCTGGGATGGGACACTTCTGTGACAGCTGACCCCAACTGACCAAAGGGATATTCCATTACGTAGGATGTTGTGCTTAGCAATAAATCGAGGGGGAAGTTGGAGACGGGTGGCTACTCAGGGACTGGCCCGGCATGGGTCAGTTGGTGGTGAGCAACCGTTAGTTGTTTTCATTTGCATCTCTTGATTTTCCTTGGGTTTTATTTTCCTCGGGTTTTATTTTCCTCATTTATCTCGGGTTATATTTTCCTTTTTTTTTTTTTTTTTCAAGTTTGCTGACCAGGGTTAATGCATGACAGAATGAAGAACTGTACTGAATACAGCTGGAATTAAGTTACTTTTCCTCATACCAGCCTATATGGAGCTGTGTTTTGGATTTTTACCAAACCATTGTTGATTGATAGCACATGAGCGTTTTACTGCCGAAAAGGACCCATTCAAGGCCTTCTCTATTTCCCACTGTGCTCCCATAGTAAGTAGGCTACTGATGGGTAAGGGACTGAGACACCAGTGGGACAGCTGACCTGAACTGATCAAAGGAATATCCTATGTCATATGACATAATGTTCAGCAGTTAAAGCTGGGTGGTAGTCTTCACAAATTACTGTTGCTTACAGGGTTGCTAGGCATCAGTCTGCTTATTGGACATGGTGAATGACTGCCTTTGTATCACTTGTTTTTTTGTTGGCTTTTCTTTTTCCATAGAATCATAGAACCAAGTAGCTGTGTGAGTGCTCAATTGTTGGCTAGGGTCAATGCACTACAGGAACCTTTCTAGTAAATTCCTGTTTCACATCACTTTCTAGTAAAGGTTGTTTGCGTTTTAATGTTAACACAATAGAATGGTCAAATTATATGTTAACATTATCCATTCCATACAGTAATTAAGTTTTGAAATGGAAAATACCTTATAATAAAACCAGCTACAAACCATAAATTAGGAGCTATAATAGGCATACTGTAAGGACAAATAAAAAATTGCAATACAGGTCTAAACACCATAGATCTACAATTATCTGTTCCTTCCTCCTCCCTTTCAAAACTGTCTTTTTTCCCACTTTCTTTTAAATTATATTTCCTTCACCTTTTCACATCCCTTCTGTCTCAATTCCATTTTTACATGTACCTGTGTACACAAATATGGAATTTTCATCATTGAAATACAAGGCAGGAACAAAATGTCAATATTCTCTTTGTAACTGATGTTTTATTCCTCTCATGTATTTCAATGGGAAGACTAAATGTCAAATATCAGCAATTACACAATGAATACATGACATTTTATATATTTGATGGCTAAATAAGAAAAAAAAAACGTAAAAAAAAACGTAACTGAAGTTATATTTTCTTTGAAAGTCTGACTAAAAATCATGAAACCCCTATACAAGCAAAACCATAATTAGTCTCAATTCAAGGACTGCAAAATTTCACCTTAAGTATTTCTGGTGCAGACTAAAATACATTCAGTGTGACATTTAAGAAAGAAGGGATACCATGACTGAAGAGCAAGGAAGTGAGGCAGGTATTTTAATTTTTCTTCATGGATTTTTAGTGCTGAAGGAATTTGATTGACAATACTGGAAGCTAAAAGCCTTAGTATCATCTATGAACTTACTATGTATTTCTAATTCAGCTAATTTCCTATATGATTTACAGATACTGTGTCTAAACTTTGACCTCTGGAATAATTCTTGGAGCAAGAAGGAATCTGAGTGCCTTTTCCCACCCATTCTATGGCTTTCATGGTGAGGCAGAAGAGAGGTCAATTTTTATCATGATTATTTTTTGACAAATACATTTACAAGCAAGAGGAAACATCTACATTGCTTTCTATCCTCTATAAACAGCCATTGACAGTAATTTAGTCTCTTGGTATGAATGTAAGAATTAAAACCGCACTTTCCAGTACAGGGATACTGTATTCATCATACTGAAAACTTTAAGTAAAAAGATTGTGAAGAAATATGCACCTGTTGTAAACACATTAAAATGAACTGAAAATCTTCTGCAGAGGTACAATGAAAAAGCAATAGACATCACCCTGTTACTTATTTTTTTAAATGTGGAAAACAGAAAGGCCTAACAAACACCCCAGAGAATGATAACCTTAACATCTGAGCCCATTACTAGATCATTAACTAAATCTGACTCTGGCAGCTTAACACACAATGTTTGCTTTAAAGATCCATGTCAATCTCTGGAATTTAATTGTAGCATTTCACACTTCTGCTTTTAAATTCAGTTTTTTTTCTCTTGCTGTTATGCAAGGCCATAGAGACAATCCTCTAGAGATCAGCATTTTAGGCATTTGTTGCTGACATCTCCTATGAGGACACAAATGTTCTAGGCAATATTTATGAAAGACATAAAGTCAAGAAACAAACCAGGGATTTGTAGCAGTACTTCAAGAAAACAGCATTGTTTTATGGCCCTTCTGTTAATATTCAATTTAGATAATTTTGTAAATGTTCATATAGTTAATACCAGAAATCCTCTGTCCCTATATTATGTTTTCATTTAGGTAATCAAAGCATTTCCACTTTGAGATAAGCAATGTGATAAATTGCTCTTAGATGCTTGTAAACCACAATTGATCACCTTTAGCCCTTATCCATGAAGTTTATTGCTACTTCTCAGAATCATTTAAGCAGCTGCTCCAATTAATAGTCTTGAAAATACATTGAATAGATGCATCTTTTCCACTTTTCCTAAACTGCCATATTCTCCTCTACTTTCACAATAAAGAATTATATGACCGTAGTAAGCAGTGTTTGCTTTTGTAGCAACAGGTTTAAGATACACTACTTTTCCAGATAGATCTACAAACAAGTGTTTGTAAAATTGGTAAAGGTTATGTTGCCGACCCTCATCTGGATGCACACAGCATTGTTAATAGTGCCCTTGAAAGCCAGTAATTATTGTTTTACAGATCCATTCTGCTTGTGTACTGGGTTCAGGTATAGCAGACATTTTTCTCCTTCTTAGTAGCTGATGCAGTGCTGTGGTTTTGACTTTAAGCCTGGGAACAACACTGCTAACACCGATGTTTTTAGTTGTTGCTAAGTAATATTTACTCCGACAAAGGTCTTTCTCAGTCTCATGCTCTGCCAGGGAGGAGGGGAAGCCGGGAGGAAGCAGAGACAGGACACCTGACCCAAACTGGCCAAAAGGGTATTCCATACCACAGCATGTCATGCCCAGTATGTAAACTGGGGGAAGTTACCCGGAAGGCCGGATTGCTGCTCAGGTTGGGCTGGGTATCGGTCAGCGGGTGGTGGAGCAATTGTATCCTCCCGCCTTGTTATTTCCCTTATCATTATTATTGTTGGTGGTAGTAGTTGTGGTTTTGTATTTGCCTTAGTTACTGGACTGCTGTTATCTCAACCCGTGGGAGTTATATTCTTCCGATTGTCCTCCAGGAGCAGGGGGAGAAAGAAGCGGGAGAGTGAGCAAGTGGCTGCGTGGTTCTGAGTTACTGGCTGGGCTTAAACCTCTACAGCTTGTTATGTAAGACTGTATTTTCTTTTTCCCTGTCATTACCTTGCTGTTAATACAGGTTGAATTAATCGTACTAACATCTTATGTTTTCATGAAGCCAGTATAACCGCTGGCAGTATAATCCGGTTTCAGGGAGTATGACTTTATAGATGCAAGTCAGACATTTATTTTTTTTTATCAATCAGCATGGTTTTTATAAAGATTTTTTTAAATCCAGGAAAAAAATTTCTCATATTAAAATATCTAATGCTACATGGCTGTTTATAAGAATATCGTCAGTCTTGGGAACGCTCATGTAATTTACATGAGATTACTATTTGTGAATAAGAAAATCAAGTTTAACTCATGCCAGTAAATTTTCATTATATATATGCCTTTGAAATGTACTTTCCATCTATAGAGCAGAAAAACCTCATTCAAATTCACCCTTTCACACATCCATAGCTTTGAAGCTTGGAATCTGACTTCTAGTATGCTTCATTGGCAAAAGATAAGTATCTTTTTCATACGAAAGTATTTATTTGTGCATGATGAGTGAAAAATGTTTTAAGATCCCTTTAAAAATATTCCTGGATTTAATTTTTATTCCCTTCAGACACATTATTTGCTGACTAGCATTTTGACTATTTCGTTTAAATTTAATTTATTGAAGAATGAAATCATCATGAAGACTGTAAACTTTAAAACTCATTTGACAGATATTTTTAGAGGATATGTGAAATAAATATATGAAATATGGTGAAAACTATACTTTCCCATTTTAATTTTGATCTGCTGAAAGAAGTTGGATGGTTACTACCAACCAGTTGGAAGGCTGGAGTGAAGTTGATTGATGACTTCATACGTCTTTCATTTCTAACAATACTTGTACAGTATACACTATATTTTAGATAGGATATAGTCCGGAGCAGCATTCCCTACATTTTAACTTAGTGACACATCAAAGCACTCATGAAAATCTGTTTTAGCATTCTAATTATGATTTTGTCAAAGTGATGGACACAAATGAAAGTGGTGGGTAATGCTGAGCACTGCAACTTCGTCAGTGATATTATAATGATGGATGGTTCTATTATTTAAGTGGAAAGACTTGATTATGTGTGTTGGAAGTCTCCACATCAGTGACGTATGTGATGACTGCACTGCTGACACAACATATACTTGGTCAGTGATCATGACTGGAACAGGTAAACTACTTCAAGGGTTTCAGTTAAGAGTATGCATAATAAGGCATTTGAATTAAGACATTAAACTACATGATCTCCATTTTATCTCAAATAATACCTACAGTTTAGGCTCCATATTAGTCTAAAGTTAAGTGAAAGGGTTCAAAGAATGCCATATGAATATTTGACACGCCTTGAATTCCTGTTTTTATAACAGTTGCAGTTTACACCTACTCACTTGCTCAGCTGTTTCACTGTGAGCTCAGTCTTTATATTCAAAGTTGACATCCATAAAAAATAGCACATTATGTTTGGTTTGTGGTCCAATTTATATAATTCTAGTAGATTTCTGACTGTAACTGTCACAATGTGGCTCAAAATGTAATTCACTTCACCAAGTCTTGTTCCTGATTTTGTTCTAAAACTTTCTCATAGCCCAGTTGTTTTCCTGATTATATCTGAATAAATAAATTTAATATAGTTAAGTCCTGCTTCTCCATATATCGAGAAGCATGTTTTACAAAACATTTAAATCTTCCCTGCCTAGCACCATATGCTGCAGGAGTGTAAATGCTACAATTTTCATAGGATGCATAAATCATGTATGGAGCATAGAATGCATATCTTCAGCTTAATCCAGCATAATTCTCTACTGTATTCTATGCTTGGGAAGAAAGGGAAGAGGATATAAACAGTAAATGGGTAGTTGGGGACTGCAGAGGCTAGGATGTTAAAAAAATCTGGATTTATACAAATAAGATTATTTTACAATGTTTGAGAAGAGTATTTAATAGTCAGGTCTATTAAAATATTATTGGATTTCTTTCTTTGTTAACCGTTGCATATAGAACTTTCTGAAAAATAAATATAATTTATAAGGTTGTTTGGAGGACAAATCTTTAAATTGATAGCAACAAACTAATTAACCGCATATTAGTAATTCCAGTAACAAGGTAAATGGTCAAAAGTCTTTTTTTTCTAGGAAAACTGTACACCTCTTTGCAAGCATTTTTTCATTCTTAGCATGTTTGACTTACACCAAAACTATTTTCTCTTTCTGAAGAAAAGCTTGCTTAATGAAGTAATAACATCATGAATACTTGCACCAATTGTGGGGTATTTTCTGCAGCCTTTGCCAGTCAGTAAATTTATATGTGATGATTAAATATGTAGTTGTTTTCTTTTTTGTTGTTGCTGTTGTAATAGATATGGGTACATCTCTCATTAGTTAGTCTTTGAGGAAGATCACATAACTGCAATCATAGACTATACTAGCTAGAAATACATAGTCTAATCATGCTAGAAAAATAAACATTGTTGGACAAATTCTGTATCTTATAAGAGCTAAAATTACTGATCAATAAGTAACTTTTTCATAAACATTATGTACAGCAACTAACCTAATATATGCTTGTCTGTCCTCAAAGCCCTTTGTTCTCAGCCTAAAAAATTGCATTCCCTTTAGTTTCCGTATTTGATCCAGATTATTTCATGAATTTATTTCATCACCCTACACTCACTGCTTATTCCTGCTCCGTTTGAAAAAGCAACAATAATTTATTATGTAAAATGAGAAATTTTTTTCTTTCAGTTTCTTTCTAGAAAATAATACCACATGTTTCTGCTCCAGATGGTTTCCCAACTATTGGCCAATTGTGGCAGCATAAACCTTTTGGGTTACTCTGGTTTTCTCTCCCTTCTTTCTCCCACATGCTTCGTTAGTATTTGTTGCTCACTGTCAAACATCATGTGTAGACAAGTTAAACATCAAGTTTTTGGCAAGTAGCCAAGTTTTGTCCAGTTTTTTGCTAGCCTAAATGGACTTTTCTGTATCATTTGTGTTTTTCACAAAATTCAATACCACTGTAACTAATCACAATATTCCTTTAAAAAAAGAAAGAAAGAAAAAAGTAAACAAAAATATAAAACCCCCCAACCCTATTATATATCATTACTTGCTGGACTTTGCAAAGCTTTCAAAACTGTCATGCATGACATCCTTGTCTCTAAACCAGAGAGACATAAATTGGATGGATGAACCACCCAGTGCATAAAGAATTGGCTGGATGGCTACACACAGAGGGTTTTGGTCAATGGCTCAATGTCCAAATGGAGCCCGGTAATGAGTGGTTTCCCTCAGAGGTTGGTGTTGGGCTGATCCTGTTCAACATCTTTGTTGGTGACATGGACAGTGGGATTGAGCGTGCCCTCAGCAAGTCTGCCAGTGACGCTGTGCTGTGTGGTTTGGTTGATATGCTGGAGGGAAGGGATGCCATCCAGAGGGACCTTGACATGCTTGAGAGGTGGGCCAATGCCAACCTCATGAAGTTCAACAATGAGAAGTATAAATTCCTACACGTGGGTTGGGCAAACCCAGGCACAGCTATAGGTTGCGTGGAAAAGAGATTAAGAGCAGCCCTGAGGAGAAGGGCTTTGGGGTATTGGTTGATAAAAAACTGAACGTGTTCCTTATAATCACGGGAACACAACACCAAATTAGAATATGTAAATGAATGAGACAACTGTCCATTGCAAGTTGTTAGTGTCCTTAGTTCAAAAATTCTGTCGCTGTGAACTTGTCTCTATTACTGCAGTATACAAGCTGTGTATAGAGTCCTGTATGGTCACTTAATAGAAGTTAATTCGTGTAAGACAACTTACACAAATTGAATAGTACTTTGTTTCTGAACTTGACTCAGCATGTATACTAGTGAGTTTTACCATTTTCCCAGGGCCTAGATGAGTGAGTAGATAAAGCCCTCAAATCCCTCAGCTTTCACATACCTGTTTTTTCGTATATGCTTAGATGGTTTGCTCTGGGCATTCATCCCACTTCTCCTGTACTCTAAAAACACGTGTCATGCTTTTCAGGAGTTGAATGACTTGGAGCTTTTGTTTGTCATTTACAGTACAGTATCTTTGCACAGTTGATTAGCCTGTGGGCTTTTCTGAGCACTGTAGTATGTTCTGTGCCCAAGATTACTTCCTCTAGAAGTTTACCCCTTTCACTTGTGACAGTGTCAGCCTGTTAGCAAGACATATAATAGTAAAAAATACCCTAGGATGCCTATTAGCCCTCAGAGTGAAGACACAAAAGTTGACGTGTTAATTTTGCCTGCCAGTTTGCATTAGTTAGTAATAAATGGATGTGATACGTTGTGGTGACATGAAGACAAGCATTGGAGCTTTCTATCAATAAGACACTTCATCTGCTTTCTTAACAGTTTAACTGAACAAATTTTCCTTTGCTTTCCCCATCTAGAAAGTGTTAACATGCATGCACACACTCACTAAAGAAAATGCCAACGAAGCACAGACACTATGGGATAAGGGAGAATGTCTCTTATTTCAGTTCAGATGGGCCATTCATTCAGGGGCTTCCTAGTAAGAACAACAGGGCAAAACATGACCTCTTTATCACCTCTCCCACATTTTGGATCATGGTTGAGCTTTACAAATGTGTCCTTATTTCTAAAGATATAGACTATCTTGAAATGTACTTTTTAAAATGCAGCTACAGCAGGTTACAAGTACAGCTCCTGCTATACCCATGGCTAATTTCTTTGACATTTTTGCAACATTATTAGATGTCTATAAATATCATTAAATTTAGAACTACCTTTTTTAGATTTGACTTACTGCAATACTTTGATGAAAAGCAGAGTAAGCATGTTGTGAGGTCTAATACTCTTACAACAGGTAGACAAATGTCGTCATGGTTCTCACAATTCATGTAACTTGCTCAATAGAGCTGTACCTTTTAAAGGAGGCTGCATATATTTGGAAGAGGACATATATTTAGTCAGCAATCTCATACATTTTGTTTTCTGTGCTGTATGCCTAGCATCTTGTAACTGATCTTTGCTGCTCAAAAACCTCCATTATTGTAGTAGGTAGGTTTATTCTGTGAATGATACTGTGTCAAACTAATTGCTGGTTTTTCTGACTTCTATTTTAATTGGGGTAAGGGACTGTGTTGTGGGTTGGTTTGTTTGTTTGTCTGTTTTCCACTGAATGGCTTTTCTAGCCTGGAATCTACTAAACCTAGTATCATTTTGTCTTCAGCACAAAACTTTCATGATGTACAGCCAGACACACTATGTCATTGTCTCAGGCCTCATGTCAGTTTAAGACATTGTCTCTACTTTTTTTATCCTTTATGTAATTGTAAAGCCCCATCACATTACCATTAAGGTCTTTGTGAATAATTTTATTTGGTTTGTGACCTTTATCTGTCTTTCACTTGCAAGCTTTTAACAGATTGTATAATCTTGCTTTCTTGTCTCCTCATTTTTCATTTCCAATCTTGCTTATCTTTTGACATCTTCTACTTACTTCAACACCTCATTTTAATTGTTTGTTTCTTTTATTCTTCTGCAGACTATTCCCTCCCTTTTGTTCTATATTAAAGTTTTTAATACTGAGACTGTGGGAATTCGGGAAATTTTCTGAATGCAATCCAGAAAGCAGAGATTAATTCATAGAAGAATCATAGAATCATAGGATGGTTTGGGTTGGAAGAGACCCTTAAAGTTCATCTAGTTCCATTCTGCCTGCCATGGGCAGGGATACCTTCCACTAGACCAGGTTGCTCAAAGCCCCATCCAAGCTGGCCTTGAATACTTCCAGGGGTGGGTCAGCCACAGCTTCTCAGGGCAACCTGTCCCAGTGCCTCACTACCCTCACAGTAAAGAATGTCTTCCTAATATCTAACCTAAATCTACCGTCTTTCAGTTTGAACTTTAAAGCCACTACCCCTTGTTCTACCAGTACATGCCCTTGTCAGAAGTCCCTCTCTACATGTCTTGTAGGACCCCTTTGGGTACTGGAATACTGCCAGAAGGTCCTCCCAAAGCCTTCCCTTCTCCAGGCTGAACAATTCCACCTCTCAGCCTGTCTTCATAGGATAGGTTCTCTATCTCTCTGACCATCTTTGTGGCCATCCCCTGGACTTGCTTCAACAGGTCCATGTCCTTCTTGTGTTGCGGTGTTATCAGAGTGGAGCAGATGGGAAGAATCACCTCTCTCAACCTGCTTGGCCACTCTCCTTTTGATGCAGCCCAGTATATGGTTGGTTTATTCTTTGCCAGCTCATATTATGCTTCTCAACAACCAATACCCCCAAGTCCTTCTCCTTAGGCCTGCCCTCCATGCATTCTCCACCCAGCCTGTAGTTGTACTTGGGACTGCCCTGACGCATGTTCATACCAGTTACATAATTTTCATTCCTCAGTTTCCTTACAGTAAAGAATTGGGGATTTGGTGATCAAAACCTCCTATCCGCTGCCTGTTGTTCAGTTAGGGCTGGACTTCTAGGCATAACTGAAGTTGGACAGTGTTGTGAACCTCACTAAATTAATTTTATGAGAAACAATGATGGCATAATGTAGCTGATATTTCTTCACTGTCCAAAAAATGATTCCTTGAATTTTAACAATTTATGGTTTTTGTATCTGAATTTAACAATAGAGACATTTGAGCTATGTGGCAGCTACGTGGAAATATTCACTGAAATATAAATTGACCTGTGTATTTCCTCAAAGAGAATGAATATATTTTCATTCCTGTATTGCCATCTGTATAACATTAACTGCATTAAATACTCCATAATTCTGAGTATTAGGCTATTTTTAGTATATTAATATATGAAAGGGATTGTAAAGGAAATATCTATAAAACAGAGTACAAGTACTTAATTTTGACTAGTTTTAAAATGTTAGCACATGTTCCCAAACACTTTAGGTCTCTTGAACTGGGTAGAACATAACCGACAGGCATTCTTTTATTCTGAATCCATCTTCTGTAATTGATATGTTTGCAAGATGACTCCAGACTAATTGAAATATTTGTTACTATGTCATAGAGTTGAGTTCTGCAGTATCACCAGCCATACTTGTGAGGGAATATGATTGTTTAACTCTTTTATTTACCAGACATATTTATCACCAGCTGGATTCTTCCAGGAGGATCAGTGTTAAAGAGCTGGTCCATGGTGTTCTGTTTTCTCTGTACTCAATGGATTAGCCTCTATAACAGAAAGATTTTTCTTCTGTTGTAGTCAAATTGTAAAACATGAACATAAAAAACCAATGCACTAAGATTGCAAAAAGCCACAAATGAATGGAAAAATTTGGGGAGCAATATTCAGAGTCCTGAAAGGAGTCTCGAAAGATTGTCTTGCTCATTGTCTGTCTCAGGGCTGAACAACTGCAAACTAGTGAATTCTGACAGATGTTTGTGTAGCCTGTTGTTACTGCTAAAAAGATTTTCCAGATGTCTAACCTAAATAATCCCTCTGCACGTCTGCCATCCGCCATGCATACAGAGAAAATATTCTTGCAGATTTTAAAACTATACGCACCCCCATGATCCCTCAAATATTCACTTTGTCTATCTTTTCCAGTCTTCTGGGTAAACAAAACACATTTTGTATGCCTCTTTCACTTTTTCTAGTTGCTGTTCACTGGACTCTCTGAAAACAGCTCCTAACTTTTCTAAAATCTAATTGCATCTAGAAGCATATATTTCTACTTTATACTTTCCAGTTCAACTTTTTCACAATAGTATGACTCTTATTTAGCTCCTGGTTTCTTCCTAGCTAGCTGATCTTTCTTTTATACTTATGCAGCTGATTAATCCTACTAACCTGTAGTATTTTGTACTTTTCTCTCCTGAATTTCATCTTAGGTTTTTCAGTCCACTGCTTTAATTTATCAAAATGATTTTGAATTCTATTCTTGTCCTTCAATATACTTGCTGTTTCTTCTAGCTTGGTATTGTTTGCAAATTTAATTAGAACATTGTATTGTCAATTTCTCATTCTAGCCCCAGTCCTGTAGATTCTCCTCCTCATGCCTGAAAGCACAAAGTTAACAATAAAAGAAAAATATCTCCCATGGCCAATTATATTCTTACTATAATATTAATGTATAATAAGATCAAAGATTAGTAATATAAATAAACAACTTATACACTTAAATTATACTACATCATTACATAAAAGTCATTTTTACTAGATAATTCTAGAAATTTCTAATGCAGCCGTATACCAGTAATACAAGTAAGAACGTGAAATTATATTATCTTTCTTTCTGAACTTATCATGAATGAAGTTAGAATATTCTAAACAAGTATTCATACAAATTTATGTAATTTTATCATTGTTTTAAAGTGTATGGTGTAAGTTCCTCTATTAACTGGTTCCAGGAGAACATTCAGTGTTTATTGTTGTGTCACATTCTCCTTAATAGTGTGAGTGTGAAGTGAATAAAAAACACTAAAATCCTAAATTGATGGGAATGGCAAAGAAACTTTAGAAATACACAGATATTATTTATCAAGCTATCTTGAAGGTATCTAATCTTTCAACTATTTGTTTACATCACACACCGTGATACTGATACTCCATTGCTATGATTTGATTTATTCATGTATATTTGTGTGTGTATGTGTGTGTGTGACATGCTATTTATTATACACTTGTAAATTGCCAGTATGTGCACATGTAATCATAAATAGATCCAGTCTGGTATCTTCTCTCTGAGAGTGGCCAGGATCCCACTCTCAGAGAAATACAGAATTAGAATACTCGTAAGTAATGGAGTCATCTGATCTTAAAGAAAGCTTTTTTAGTTCCCCATCAATTAGAGCATGGTATTTCTTTGAAGGATAAGGAATTATAGCTCTTTCTAATTTTATCTGAAAGACCTGTGGATGTTCTCATCCATATAAAAGTCTAATCTTTTTTTCAAATCCTAGTAAGATCTTGGCTTCAATGATAAGCAGTGATGATCTATTCCGCAGCATGTTATGCATTTCTTATTTGTTATATCTTTCAGCAGAACTCCTCTGACTGAAGTATGTGCTATGTTACAGCCAAAGAAAGGATTCTGTATTTTATCCTACCTGCTTAAAGTCTATCTAATGAGACTTGTCACTTTTTACCCAAGGCAACTGTTGCTTAAGTGAAGTACCATATAACCTGGACACTCAATCGCAATCCAGTGCTCCATCAAAACACGTCTCTCTTTCTTCTGACACCTTTCTAGTACAAGCCAGTTGCTGGTCTGTATCTACTTTGCTGTGCCATAAGAAGTATCTTTAACATCAAATATGATGATACAGTAATAATGACTGTAATATCCAGTGTACACACCAGTAAGGAATGTTACCCAATTTTACAACAACCCACATTAACAGACCAGAAGAAAAATTTGCAAGTGAACTTTCTATATAGATTTCACTATTTCCTTCTTCTCATTTGCCAAAATTAAAATAGAGTCAAAGAGCCTTTCCTATGTGTAAACACCTGTACGTAAACAAGAAACACAACCAGAAAAGTGAGGCGTCATGATAAAATAAAAATAGTAGCTATATTTTTCTAAAACTCAGGAAAATGGTTTTAATAGAGGACATGTAAATGTTTTAAAACATGTAGCAGTTCCTTTTTAAAATTGGACTCCTTTCATTTGCAGTCATGGAAAAAAGAGTCGATAGTGTCATAATAAATGATCATTCACTTCAATTCAGATCTGTGTTTGAACTACTACTTGTAAGAAACTAAAGAAACTGAATGCATTACAATGCGTACATTAAATGCAACAGGGTGTCTGAACTGCTGCACTGATAAAGTAGAATGAACAGCCACAGTCTTCAGAAGGGGTATTACCAATGATCTAAGCAAATTAACAGACATCAGTGATGGGAGACAAAGTAATCAGTTGATTGTCACAGAACAAGAGAAGGAAAAACTGAAGTATTCACTCAGTGAATCCGAATGTTATGACAGGAAAATGACATTCTGATTAGAAAAAAACCAATCAGTTTTATCAAAATAAGTAGCCAACACATCTTTCAGAGAGCACTAATAATAAAAATTCCTCCAAAATATCAGCATTTGCTATGAGCATCCAGGAAGATACTTGGAAGGATAATTTTCCCTACTGTGTGATTTCCTCTCCACTCCTCAAATTACTTGAGGTAATTCAGTCTTCCTTCTAGTCCAACGTCAACAACAAAAATATTTTCCATTATTTTATTTATTACATATATACTCCTATACAAAGTTATTTCACTATTCCTGCAGAAAGGATAATTTTCCCTGTATTTTTCCCCTTCAAGAAAAACTTGCTATAGCTATTCTTATTTCCAAATAGTCATACTCAATAACAGAAATAACTGTAATTGCAGTTCTGTACACTTACCTTTTTGAGGTTGCATTCCAAAGACACATCCAACCCATTTCTTTCCACCAGTATATTTAAAATTCTGTAGTATACTACAATACTAACTGAATTGAAGCTCATTTCAAGATTAACTACTGTGTCAAAAACATGAACAAAAGTAATGAAAAATGTAATGTAGCTTAAAATTTTGAGTAGATTTCTGTATATGTATGTACATGGTCATAATCTGCAGTGCATTAAAGAGCTTCATACGAATGTCTTCCATTTGTAATAGTCTATTTTTAATGTCACTAGAGTTTAAAAATTAGTAGTCTCTATATTTCAAAACTAAGATTTTTAGGGTTCCTAAATTCTGCTTAAAAGAAATTTGCAATTTTCTTCTGAGGAAATGAGATTGACTTCACAGATTCTTCAGCTCTTTTTCCTTTCCAGGTTTTAGTAAGTATTGTTTGACTGAAAATTTTACTGTAACTATATAGTATACAATTTATAAAGTGTGAGTCTGTAAGCAAGTATAAGCATGGATATCTCCAAACATTTTTAAAGTAAAATTTTATGTTCTAAAAGACATGGTTAATATAGATGCATTTGCCAGTCATTCTATACCCAGGTTACCCATCTGGAAAAATCCTACCCCAGATATGTTGAAAGGTAACGGATGGCACCAGCAACTGCAATAACACTCTGCTTCCCCAAATGTACCACATCCTTAAACCTGAAATTGAGTAATATAATTTTTCCCATGGACTAGGAGGCTGAGGATATATCTATTTTGTTCAGTGCTTGGTGAACTGAGATGTTCTTTCTTTCTAGACTCAGTGCAGTGCTCAAACTGAACTTTCATATCTACATCTTGAAAAAAAAGGTAAGCCATATATGATAGACTTATGTTGGTTTTGCATATTTCTTAAAACTGTTAAAGTCACAGTTCAATAACAAATCCAGTTGGCTCTGAGACTCAAACAGACAAAAACAGGAGAAAGAGGAATATTACAGCTCTCTTCCAAACTTACCACATAGTGCAGCAGAACTCTTACTTAAATTTCTCTGGTTTATCTGTCTGTCACCATGATATGGATCCTCCAGAAACACGGGACAGCTTTACCAGAGTACTGGGTGCCTCTAAAGACTGCTCAGAACAAGGAACTAGCAGGAACATACACTTAGCAATACCTGCTCTCCTACACCATCTTCTGCAAAGGGTAAAAAATTGGCATTGAGTTTTCCATATGAGGATCTGTGCTGTAAATTTCCTACCTTCTACCACAGTTCTCAGAAGCTTTCAAGACAGTAGTGCCCAGAACTACTTTTTTAAAAATTTTTTATTTTCTCTACAAGCTATCTCCTATTGGTATTCCAGTTGCAGTTTTTCATACTTCGGAATAACAGAAGTGCTGAATAAGTATCAAAATATGACTTTATTTGCACACATTAATCAGTTTGTGTGTCCTAAGTGGACTTTACAATGTACTCTGTACTCTTATGCGTGCTCTGCAACAAACTGCAAAGGAATTCCAGATCTTTATTGGCTTCACATCATAGAAAATCTGTTCTCATTAATGTAAACTAATAACCCCCCCCCCCGAAGTCTTAGAAGTCCTCTCTACAACCTAAAGATGAAAGATTACAGAAAGCTTTCTGTAGTAAGTACTCATAGTAAGTTATGAAATGGCATAAAAACTAGGTTGTAAGTACCAAAGAAAGGAAGAGGGCTGAAATACTTTTGATAATTACAGGGAGAGAGGAAAGCAACAACAAACAGACAGCTGTGATGGTTTGAGGTTTTAAGCTCTGACTTTGATTTATTTCCTTGTCTGGAATAACTTACTTCAACAGAAATCATGAAACAATTTATTTGTATGAAAACAACAGTAGCTTGGTGGGAGAAAGTGGGGGAAATCAGAGACCACCTCCCTCCAATCCCCCAAAGTCACATTATAACACTAATGAAACCTTAGAGTAAAATGCAGCTGCTACTTCCAGGATGGGATGAGGTTGGCATGCACGGAATCTACCTGTTGATAGCTCCCCAGGCAACCCTGCAACCATGACATATGCTAAGAGAAATTAAACAGAGGGTAGAGCAGAGCAAAGGCCCTGCGGCCAGTCTCTGTTGTAATCCCTACAGGAGCGGGAACTTGAAGGCTCCATGTGTTGGCAAACCACACAGCAACTGCCAAACAAGGAAACTATATTTATATTTTTGAAAGCAAAGTAAGAGAATTTTGCACCCATCAGTAGCAAAGCGTGTATGACTAGAGTCACTCAAGCTCCATAGGCATATATAAATTGAAACCTGTGTTACTATGGAAAAGCCTGGACAGATACAAGGGCCTGCTACAAGGTCAGGATAAACAACACTGACAAAGGAAGAATGGGTAGTGAGTGAGGGAGCTTTGCCCTGCGTAAGTGGATTAAGAAACAGGGCTTAATGAGGAAAGACTATCCTTGAAACCTGGTACATCCGGGAAGCACATGGACATGATCAACATATGGCTTCACACATCAGCAAAACATGACTAGGGTGTCCTTTCAAAGAAAATGATGTAACCTTATGCAAATTTACTGACCACTCCATACATGGTGGCAAGGTTACAGGGAGTTACTAATCTGAATCAAATCATATAAATATGTGAAATTAGGAAAAGGAAAGCAGGGTAGACTCCATCATAACTTCTAGTATCAGTCGACAGGCTGAACCTGTCTTCTCCCTCATAGGGACACCTGTTGGATAAGAACTTTTTCTTATGTGCACTAAATAACTAACGCTAGGTGTTATTAGTTATTGATTACAGTCTGGTTGTGTATCACTTCAAGATCGTTTTTGCTGACAGTTCCCATGACTGGTAATCTCTGAACCTTAATTTGTCACAATTTTATATTAATAGAGTGTTATTCTGTAAACTATTAGTCCTTAGTGGGCGCAGTAGCCACTAGCAGGTTACATATTCGTATAAAGTGGAAAGGCCCACTGAGGGGTCCCCCTTATGCTGTTGGCACATTTCCCTGAGCAAGTCAGTCTAATTGCCCTCCAATCCAGCAGGACTGGTCAGTGAAGGATCTCTATAACAGGATGCTGACAGACTGGTCTGGCACAAGGGTCTTGGCTTTCCCAGGGTGCTGATAGACAGACAAAACACTAGGGGTTGAGAAAATCTTCCTCCTCCTCC
>NW_009940382.1:0-24431 GCF_000696875.1 Nestor notabilis | reverse complement strand
CCCCCCCCCCCCCCCCCCCCCCCACCAAGTGACACTTTGGATAATAATTTCAAAAAAAAATTAATTTTGCAACAGCTACAGGAAAAAAAGGGGACAAATAATAAGCATGCACACAGACTTTGAGTCTGCCTACAAAATGCTGGCATGAGTCAAGTGAAAAAATGATCCACATCTTCCACTCAGCTCCTTCAAGGAGGTCCCTTCTTAATGACATAGAAACCTCAAGACAAGATTGTGTAATAATGTCAAATCTTTCTCCTCTCTTGATGAAGAGTTTTCTCAAAAGTGTGTGTAGGGCAGCCTCTGCCCTGTTACCCGTTCTTTTTTATTCAGAGTATTTTTGCATGAGACTAAATCCATTAAATAAGGCTTAAGTTCTAAGTACAAGCTTTATGGATACCATTTCTTATGGTGAGAGATGTGCGACAGGGAAGTTACAGGAGCTTCTCTTTTTCCTCCACAACTAGATGGTAACTAAAAAGCAAAAACGAATATAACCTCAGGGTTCTGATTTTTTTTCCTTCTACAGATAAGCACATACAGTTCTCTCTCTCTGCTTTCTAATGATACAACAATCAAGCAAAATAGGCATAGAATCAGAATATTCTTTTTCAGTTTGAGTCATCAATTTGGTGACATTTTTTCTTATGCAGATTGAAATAAAACTCTCTAAGATCTCAGTGTGACCATGCATCTGTTATTAAACTTTCACATCTCTTGCTACTTTCATTGAGTAGATCTTGATCTTTTTTCCCCTTAATTAACTTTGACTGAAGTTACTGAGATAAAGTTATTTTTGTTCTATATATTTCAGAATATATCATACTTTAAAACACAAGTTATATATACCAATTTGATTGTACAATATTTTTGAAGCATAAAAAGTAATTTTAAATGGTAACATTGATTAGCATCCGTTTTATGTAGCTGTATGTCAGCATATAAATACTGAGGCATGTATTTCTTGTTGTTTGTTTGTACTCTGTTGCTGGGCAAATAATGAAGTGTAGAGGCTCTACATAAAGCCTGAATCATCAGGTGCAGAAAGCGAGCCTTAATATGACTGCTTCTACACCTCAAGTAAAATGCAATTAACAGGGATATGTGGTCCCAAACTGAGCAGCCTGGATGGGTCTTCCGATACCTTTTTTGCATACATTTTTAATATGTAGTACAGAGTTTCACAGTACGATTAAGCTACACATCATCTCCCTTCATCTCTAAACCTCCATTTAGAGATCTTTATGTCCTCTACTTCCCCAGCACTCTCACTACAAATTTTATTTTGATTGCTGAGGGCATTTGGTCTGACCTCCCCTTGAAGTACTTACTTCTCCAGGTACCTGTGTCTAGTTCCCATACCACTGTCATCCCCTGCCTCGTAAGTGCTCATCATATATATATAGGATTGTTTATGCTGCATTGTAATCTTGAGTTGGAAATGAGCTTCTTCGTTGGCTGCCCTAAAGGTCTGACCACTTCTTTTTGTCATGTGTGTTTCCATGTCCTCTTACAGATTTATTCTTCCTTCATCACACCCCTTTCTTCACCAACAGCACAGTATTTTATTCAGTGCAATGCACTATCTGTAACTCCCCTCATCTATAAGAAATGAAGGAACTGGCCATGCTAGTATTATTATCATATAATCATAGAATCATAGAGTGGGTGATCCTAAAGATCACCTAGTTCCAACCTCCCTGCCATGAGCAAGGATACCTTCTACTAGATGAGGCTGCTCAAAGCCCCATCAAACCTGGCCTTGAACATTTCCATGGATAGGGAATCCACATCTTCTCTGGGCAACCTCTTCCAACTCTCATAGTAAAGAACTTCCCCCTACTATCTAATATAAACCTACCCTCTTCCAGTTTAAAGCCATTACCCCCTGGGCCTTGAACAGTTCCAGGGAAGGGGCAGCCACAGCTTCTCAGGACAACCTGTCCCAGTGCCTCACCACCCTCATAGTAAAGAATTTCTTCATAGCATCTAATCTAAATCTACCCTCTTTCAGTTTAAAGCCCTTCCCCCTTGTCCTTTCACAACATTCCCTGTAAAAACTCCCTCACCAGATTTCTTTAGGTTCTGGAAGGTTGCTGTAAGGTATCCTCAGAGCCTTCCCTTCTCCAGGCAGAACAAGCCCAACTCTCTCATCCTGTCTTCATAGGTGAGGCACTCCAGCCCTTTGGTCATCTTCATGTCCCTCCCCTAGACTTACTCAGCCAGGTCCATGTCCTTGTTATGTTGGGGATCACAGAGCTGAAATATCATTCCTTTACTTGTTTTGTAGTCAGGTGCTTAGATTATTTTTGTAGGATGGCTTGAGGAAGAAATCATCCTTTGTCTGCCAATGTAAGGGATCTACTTGTGCATGGAGTTCCTTGGCCTTACCTTTTCCAATCCTACATTCTCAACTGGCTAGGCATCCTTCCTCTAGCACTTAAAGCTGAGTTATGCTGTATTACATTTATCTCTGTGTATATGGAATGAGAAGTTGAATATTCATTAGAACTTGGTCTAGCATTGGATTAATCAGGTCTTCAGCACAACTATTAAGGTGCTTATGTGGGAGGCAAAAAGGAGAGGCAGGTTCCAGACCAAGCTCTGCTGTCTCTGACTACACCCAGTAAATTAGACACACCTGGAACTGCTTGACACTAAGCTAAACTAGTAAGGCATGTACTATGTTCATACTACTAAATGCTCTAACCCTTATGCAAGTGGCCTCTTCTGCTTCCTAATTGGTGCCTTGCAAGTGTGGATTGCCTTACCAAGTCTTGGCTGGGGATGGCCTTATCATATTATCAGAACAGATGATAGACCCCAGTACCCAGGAATATTTCCTGGCCCTCTGATTTATTACTACTAATGAAGATGTAGTATTTAAGTGATTTATCTTACCATAGAATCATAGGATGGTTTGGGTTGGAAGAGACCCTTAAAGTTCATCTAGTTCCAATCCGCCTGCCATGGGCAGGGATACCCTCCACTAGACCAGGTTGCTCAAAGCCCCATCCAAGCTGGCCTTGAATACTTCCAGGAATGGGTCAGCCACAACTTCTCAGGGCAATCTGTCCCAGTGCCTCACTACCCTCACAGTAAAGAATTTCTTCCTAATATCTAACCTAGATCTACCGTCTTTCAGTTTGAACTTTAAAGCCACTACCCCTTGTTCTACCAGTACATGCCCTTGTCAGAAGTCTCTCTCCAGATTTCTTGTAGGACCCCTCTAGGTTCTGGAAGGTTGCTATAAGGTGTCCCTAGCACCTCCCTTCTCCAGGCTGAATAAGCCCAGTTCTCTCAGCCTGTCTTCATAGGAGCGGTGCTCCATGTGTCTGGTCATCTTTGTGGCCGTCCCCTGGACTTGCTCCAACAGCTCCATGTCCTTCTTGTGTTGGGGGCCACAGACCTTCAACGCAACCTGGACGCAATTCCCCAGTTGGGATCTTATCAGAGTGGACCAGAGGGGAGGAATCACCTCTCTGTACCTGCTGGCCATCCTCCTTTTTGTGCAGCCCAGGACCCATCTTGTTTTATGGGCTGCAAGTACCCACTGCCAGCTCACGCTGAGCTTCTCGTCATCAACACCCCCAAGTCCTTCTCCTTAGAACTGCTTTGAATCCACCCTCTGCCCAGCTCCTAGATGTGCTTGGAATTACCTCTACCCAGGTGCAAGGCCTTTCACTTGGCCTTATTGAACTTTATGAGGTTTGCACTGTCCCACACCCTCTGGATGGCAATGATTGTTAAATCATTAGAAAAAACAGGTAAAATTCATAAAATAGCCTTTGGACTAAATGAGGCCCACTCTTACAGATTTTCTTTTAAAGAGGAAACAAGCAAATATGCACATAAATAAAAATACCACTAAGATAAAAGAGATAATTGTGATGATTAAATGAAGATTAAGATTAAATCAATAGTTTCAAATTATTCCATCATCTAAATTACTACAAGAGGTAATCAAAACAAGAGATGATTGTAGCCTCAACTTATGAAATTTAAAGAGGACCCTTCCTTCAGTTTATATCCCAGCTAGTGTTATAACTAATGCAACCTACTTGTTTAGGTAAAAACAAGCAAAATCATCTGCAGATTGCCAGTGTCACTTCTTTTTTTGGGTTTATACCATTGCAACTTGATCAAGACAGAAATAATTGTATCTATCTTCTTTATTTTGTAAGAATCCAGGCTGCCTTTTGCCACATTAGAGTACTTTATGTTTGCTGTCTTCCTTCCATTGACATAGGTGTACAGAATATTGCCTCACAATAAATCCAAGCGTGGCTGTTAATTTTATGCGATAGCAGTTTTCTAAAAACGAGTATTCTTAACCCAGAAAGAGCTACTGACATTGTAGTGACTGATATGTAGGTGTCCATCTTGCAATTACTGGATGGCCCACATCTATAATCTCACATACCTTCATAGTAAGAGCAAAATCAGAGTAACAGGAGGCTAAAGAACAGCTAATTAGTTTTTCAGGCTCTTTAACTCACAAGCTTGCTATTTACTAGATGCTGAAGGCTTAAAGTACAAGTGCATTATTCCACCAGTGTTTGGATTGGTTAGACAGCTGATTGAAGTATTTTACTTCCTGTCCCAACACCTATCTAGAGAAAAAGCTCATACATTCAGCTGTTGTTGCAACAGAAATAAAAGGAGAAAAAAAAAAACCCCACAACTTTTGCCATCTTTGTTTTTATAAGAATTATTCCCTGTTTATTCAGCCTTAGAAATAATCTTTTATGATCTTATGACATATTAGATTAACTGAAATATTAAATTATCACCTACATTTGTTAGAAGCCAGCACCTTCTGGACAACACCTATAGTGTGTTATCATTATAAAATACTGCACTGCTCAGAGTCCCCTGCTGACACTTTCTTTCTTGGATCTGTCAGTTGGCTACTTCCTATCCCAGGCTAAATTCTAGAGACATGCTTCTTGTCTGGTGATGTTTTATTTTTGGCTTAATTAGTATATTATGTTGTGCAAAGTCATATATCTTAAAAAGCTCATTTAATATGTCTGATCAGTTTCTTCTATAACACAAATGCCCAAAGTCAAAGCAGAAAATCCAGCTGGACAGGACTTATTTAGTATAACATTAAAAGTCTGGAAGTAATTTAATTTTTACTTATTTTTTTAAGAGATTCCAGAATCAGCTTTTTGTTTTACTGTTCTACATAGGACTTATGTCAGAGAGCCAGGATAACTGACCTTTCCTTTTCTTTATTTCCTTTCAAGTGTCCTCAAATTTCTTACAAACTTTGCTTCACCATCACTGTTTCTGTTTCGATGGTCCTAATGGGGTTGTTTATCATATTATTTAATAAAATTGTCCAATCTCAGATGCATCTACATCATATAGCTTTATTTCAAAAAGACAGGATACCATTCCATTCTATCTTGTCAATACTCCAACCGGCTTTGAAAACTGAATTCCTGACAAAGATTACTTAATCATTTTCTTAATCATAAACCTTTCATAACCTTTCATGGCATATACTTTCTTTCAAGCCTCCAAATTATCAGATGCATCCTTTCTAGCTTTCGTTTCATTTTGCTATAAGACAAGCTCAGTTGTGACTGACTCACTGTGTTTCTTTTTCTGACTTCCATGTCTGGGGAAAAAAGCAAAAAGCACAAGCAACATGAAAGAATTATGTAGACAGTACTGAATCGACCATTTTGTTTGTTTAAATACACTTACTCTTCGACAAATCATCCTTTTATCCATGTAGCTGTTTGTTTGAGGCTTTTTTCCTCTAGAATCAAGCATTAGGAAAACAGCTTTTTTTTTTTTTTTATGGAAAGTTTAATTTTAACTTATACTCCTACAGGTTTCAAGAGCATTGTCTTTTGAGTCCAGGGACTTTCTGCTGCAATATTTTTTATAATAAAAGCTGACTTAGATACTTTTACAACCCACACTTACTTTTGATGTTAAAAAATCTGAAAAGTAGATTAATTTTACTTGTGCTAAAATAGACACAAGTTTATGATGCATAGATAGCCTTCTCGCTGTTGAGATCAGCCTGAGAAGTACGAAAACTTTTTCTTGTTAAACATTGTAGCTGCCAAAGGATTTATGCCTGAAATATACCCATATCATGCCTGATAAATGGTGATTTTAAAACAAACAAACATATTGCTTTTTGCTGAAAATGTTCAAATATGAATAATAATTAACTCTACATTTTCAGTTGGGGGAAAACAAAAACAAAGTTTACATATAAGTATACATGCTCTTTCAAGAGGTTTTAAATACAGCTAAATTTTAGTGTTGGTGAAAAGTGATAGTCTGCATAATGTAGAATAAAGATAAATTTTTAATCTCTATTATTATTAAATCTACTTAATGTTTAACATGGTGAAGTATCTTACAGATATATACACAATAAATCAAAATTTCATCCATTATCCAAACAATACATAAAGTAGCAATGAAATCGAGGGGATTTGTAAGTGTGATTTCATATTCTTCAGGCTGGAGAACATATGAAGTATTTCAAGTTATGTGAAAAAAAATTAAATTTCTCTCTTTTTTAAAGACAATAATATATTTGTGTCCATTATATTAAAAAGCTTCACTTTAAAAACTAAAGCAAAAATAATAGCCAATATTAATAATTCTAGTATTATAGAATACAATAATCTCTGGTTTAAGGGGTTTGATCCTTTGAAACATCTTTATCTAGACCTGATTATCGCTCTATGAGTTGATCACAGGCGTATCATCTTCATCATACTAGTATGAATGTCATCAAACTAGTACTTCTATAAATAGGAGGTTGATTTAAATAAATCAAAGGATTTGGGAAAAAGTCATTATACAAGTATGTGACAATACGAAATGTAAATTAGTAACAAAATAAGGCAGTAAGGAAAACAGTAAAAGTAAACTGGATAGCTATTTGTAAAGCTTTGTAAAAAGGAAGAAGTGATACAGGGAAGTAAATTTAATTTAAGTTAAACTTAGGCTGAAGTCTCACTGAAACACATTTTTGTTCGTTACTTGATCCTGTATCCTACTTCTGTTTGATCATTTAACTGAGTACAGTGAGCTTCAGCTCTCAGCTTGGTCTGGTCCATTTAACTACAGCAACATGTGCCAAGGTTTAAAGGACCTGTTACAGATGAATACAAGTGAGGATCTGCTTCCTGACAGAATTCCAAAAGTTTAGCACATTCTGATTTCAAGTTAAAGGAATGTATGATTTATCACTTTTGCTAATTTCTTGACCTGAACTTTTTTATAAGCATACACTTTTTTTAAAATCCAATAGTTAGGCACAGGAAGTTGTATGCAATTGATTATCAAGTAATTACTTATATTCCCCATATTTTTAATCAGAAAGTGTTTTTAGGTTTTTATTTGGAAATATGTTTTCTTTCCTTTTAAGCCATAAATAGATATACAGGGAGACAGACAGACAAGAAAATGAAGAGAATTTTCTCTGACAGAATAATGAAAGCACTTTGTTTTCAAAAGGTAGCACAGAGAAGAAATGTATGTGCTATTTATGCAGATTTGAGCAGAACTTATATATGGAGCTTAACTGTCTATTTGCCTCACTTAAGGTACAAAGCAATATAGATTACACTTAATAAGACAGAGGTTTGACAGAAAACTGATGAGTAATAAAAGTCAATGCAAGTGCTTAGGCTCCATGAAAATCAGTGTTACTTAAAACCAAATCTTGGAAGGCAGTAGGTACCTTTTTAGAGCGATGAACACTAACATGACATGTAAACATGTATATACACACACAGACATGCACACTTTCAGAGACTAATATTCCTGCACTTGCTGGCGTTGAGCGTTTTGCAGCAGCCTCTCAGTATCTTGCTGGAGCGCAGCACTGGTAGCAGTGCTGAATCCGACAAATGAAGAAGAGTTAGATGGCTTCTGCTGTTCTGTGGCAAATGGCATCACCTGACATGAGATCATGTGCCAACATCTGTAGTTACAGACTCCTTTCATACAACTCTTGGAAAGAAAAAAAATACATTAGCAGATGAAGAACACTATTGATGAAGCAGCAATACCTTTCCACTTAAAATCACATTAGAACTAATTTACCTTTCCCTTCCCTAAAAAAAATTTATAGTCCAAGTATTCAGTAAGTGCATAAATGAATTTTCAAGCACTAGAATTTGTATTCAAAAATAAACACAAGAAGCACAAGCTACTTCACTGCCCTTTTCTTTAATGCAACAACATAAGGCAAATGGAGCTCAGCTGATCGAGTCTAAGCAAAGGAGTAAAAGTGTGCAGTCCTTTCATTTGTCTCCTTTGATACTGTGCTGTTGAGCTATCATCAAAGCTTTTCATCCAGTTAAAGAGTTCACCATCATCAGGGTTATGGGAAGACAAAAGATCAGCAAGGCAGTGATCTGAGAGAAGAATGGGAGGCACATGAAAAATGATAAAATAGAAAAATGAGTAAGTCATGATCCCCAGTAGTGATGGGGTCTGAGAACTCATGACAATGTGCGAGTGAAAAAGAAAGTTAAGGGCATCCAAAGAATGAGGCCAGAAAAAAAGAACATGGATATACTGAGTATTTAGGAAAACAGGGATGAAATGACCAATGCAGATTCGTTGTGATTATTCAAAATTAAGGAGAATCAAGAGATGCCAGGCTTTCAAATACTCATAAAATCATGGATGTCTAGGAGAAGAAGATATTTATTGCTGATGAAATAAATCAATAGAAAGGTTTCTGGTCAAGTGGTGAAATACAGACTAGAACATCTAGCCAGAAATAAGTGTTGGAAGGTGTCATAAAAACAGTTTCAGATGAAGCGGATGGAGTGGAAACTGGAGAAGTATGATCTGCGCATAGAGAGAAAAAAAAACAAACCAAAAACAAAAACCCACAAGCAATTTGTTTAATCCATCCATTTAGAAATGGAAGGAGTGTGTATTGTTGTTTGTGAAGGGGAGCAAAGAGCAGTCGCATGAGAGAAAGGAGAAATATCTTGAAGTTACTGACTGAGGAAGCCTCTCTGTCTATAAAATTAGTTGCCTGTGCTTATATATACAGTCATACGGTCTGAAGCTTTAACCAGCTTCCTATTTTGTGAGCATGTTATTATCAATATTCCAGATTAATGTAATGCTGTCATAATGCACTCCAGGCTTTTATAATCACGTGATAATTGTTTTCCCCCTAAACATTCTATTGTAGTTTATTTCCAGTCAATATCACACTTTTTTCACCCTCACAAGGTGCTGCTTGCTTTAGTTGAATTAATCAGCTGAATATCTTTTCTCAGCTCAGCCTTAAAAAAGCAAAAATTTCTCTGTTTAATATACAGATGATTGATGCATGTTGCTGATGAAACCTTATGAGTAATTTACTTATACAGTAACTTTCAAGTGTGATTATTTAACAAAGCTTCAAAAATTATATAAATAGTAGTCAATACTTTAAAAGCAAAAATTATAGAAATAGCTACCAAATATTTCCACAATAAATACCAGGCATTCTATGGCAAACATGTAGTAGAGTTATTCCATGGTAGGTTTATTCTTCTCCTTGTTCTACTTTTATCTTTAAAAAAATAAAAATATTTTATTATTTTCTGTATTGGCTTCAGGAGCGTCCTCTTTTAATTTGGCTTGCAAATTAATTTCTCAATAAAATCGTCACCATCAAAGCATTTATTCTGGTTAGAACCTTAACTATACTGTGGGGTTTTTTTTTTCGGTCTGTTGTTTTATTTTAATTGTCAGTTAAAAAAAATCTAATAGTAAATATCCTAAACAAACTGTACTTAATGGTGTTTTCAATTTCATTTTATTAGGCAAGCATGAAGGAGTGCATAATGTGTTACTTTCTATATTCAGTATTTCTGTCCTTCCATGAAGACATCCATCTTTCACAAGTAAGTTGTTACTTCTCCTTACTGATGTAGCTTTTGCTCTATACACAATGTTGTAAGTTCCATAGTAGTAGCAATTGCTGTTATTTTATTTATTAGGCAAACTTTTAATTGCCTTCATCTCCTGGCATCATTATACCCCATAAAGTTACACAACAGAGTGGAAATCAAGGGTCTGAATCTCAGCTGTTGCACTGACTTGACATAATAACTTAAGTGACTTTATACACTTGCTACATAGTCAGGGTACCAGCTTGGCCCTTCATTTCACTATGTAACCATATGGTCCGATAATACAGTACTGACACTGCTAGTAGCAGGTCATAAGCTGTGTATTGAGCTTGTAAGGCCTCGGTGCAGAGGACTGTTAGGCCTGCTTTGTCTGCACTTAGCCTGATCTGCCTTCAGCTTTGTTTTATTTGGTTTAGCTGAGCCAGCAATTTCTCCAGTTCACCAAGTGTCTATAGCTAATTTGATTTGCTTTTGTTTATCTTTGTATGTTACTTTTCCAGTGTTAGATTGCAGTAACAAGCAGGCATTCTATCGCGAATGAGACATTTGCAACTCTAACATAATGATGTAGTATAGAGAAATACATGCCTAGTACAGTAACAGAGGCCTTGAGAAATGGAGGTACAAGATGCGGTGTAGAGGAGTCTCATAGGATGAGAAGAGATGGGACACAGGTTTGCCACTGCATATCCTACAACTACCAACACTCTCCAGTGGTCAGTCAAAGAAATGCAGACCCAGGGATGGGCACACCTAGCTTTAGGGATAATAAAGAGATCAAAGAAATAGTATCTGACATATAAAATCCGCTATATATAGTATATTTGGATGTAACGTGGAACTATAAAGCAAAAGAGAAAAAAAGGTGTAAAAGCATATCAGCGTGTATTTGAAAGTGACCCTAAGCAGATGAAACGAGAGTAAAAAAAAGACACAAGAAAGAGGTAGGAAGACAAGAAGAAATCATCAACATGAACATCAGAATCTTCCCAAAGAAGGACTCCAGCTGCTGGCCACTCACAATAGCAAACTCCACCACTGACACCAGTGTGAAACCACTGACTCCAGGACCTAAAGGAACAGAGAAAGGGGGAGCATAATACCCAGGAAAGTGCTAGACACTATGAAGTAAGTTACAATTTTAATTGGATTATTGCTATTATTGCAACTTTTTTGTATGTAAGTGCACTACCTGTACTGTTATTCTTTTTTTCTGTAACAAGTGTATCTAGACTATTAAGATTATACTAACATTGCTGGCTTTAATTATAGATTCGGTGTGTGCTTGCAGCCCAGAAAGCCAACGATATCCTAGGCTGCATCAAAAGAAGTGTGACCAGCAGGTTGAAGGGGGTGATCCTGCCCCTCTACTCTGCTCTCATGAGACCTCACTTGGAGTACTGTGTGCAGTTCTGGTGTCCTCAAAATAAAAAGGACATGGAGCTGTAGGAGAAAGTCCAGAGGAGGGCCAGGAGGATAATCAGGGGGCTGAAGCACCTCCCTTATGAAGACAGGCTGAGCAAGTTGGGGCTGTTCAGCTTGGAGAAGAGAAGGCTGCGTGGAGACCTCCTAGCAGCCTTCCAGTATCTGAAGGGGGCCTGTAAGAATGTTGGAGAGCGACTCTTCATCAGAAATTGTAGCGATAGGACAAAAGGTAATGGCTTCAAACTCAAACAGGGGAAGTTTAGATTAGTTATAAGGAAGAAGTTCCTTACAGTGAGGGTGGTGAGGCACTGGAATGGGTTGCCCAAGGAAGTGGTGAATGCTCCAACCCTGGCAGTGTTCAAGGCCAGGTTGGACAGAGCCTTGGGTGACATGGTTTAGTGCGAGGTGTCCCTGCCCGTGTCAGGGAGGTTGGAACTAGATGATCTTAAGGTCCTTTCCAACACTATGATTTATAAAGTGTGCCTCCTTTTGCCTTTAGACAGTATTCTGAATGTAACAACAACAACTTTGCATTGAAGTTTATAAATTCCATATGGGGAAAAAAATCTGTTATATTCTTTATGCTTACTGGAGGGCTATAAATTTCTATTCCAAATGGAATATTGTCCGTGATGTCATTGTTTGCATTAAAAGGTATAGGATTCAATAAAGTGTCTAAAGCTCTAATTGATCCTATGTTATATGCATAAGAGACTTGCAAGAGAATTTGAAATGTTGAGATGAGTACTTGAGGCTACTTATATTTTTCCTGTTTTGCACTCTTTTTCCCCCCAAGCTATGGTTCTAGATTATTGCCTGACAACGCAATCTACATATCTATTCAAATCGAGTTCGTGGATGTATTTTACAATTGGCTGTCAATTCAATCTCTGTGATACACCTCAGGTACAAAAGCAAAAGAAGCAAAATTCAAAACCAACAAAGTTGGAGTTAATGAGCATTTCCCTTTGCTCTAGTTATATTTAGCCTAATTTTGAGGCTATTTATCAGATTCTCATCCTCAGTACGTGTCCTTTATCATGTATTTTCAGTGCTATGCTTCTGCTTCTTGACCGTAGTCAAAAGCCTTTGTAAACAACTTCAAATATTTTCATAAAAACCAGATCTACTGTTAGCATTTTTCAGTTTCTCTCTTTAAGATTATTAGGATGTTAGTCCATCTGTTTAACACCTTTGTGAACTACGCTCTAGTCTGGAAAACCAAATCAAAGAACATGAATGAATTTTCCAAAAAAAACAGAAAAATAGTGTGAGATAATATTTTTATTCCAAATTTTCTTGATCTGTCCAGATGAATAGCATCCCACACAGAAAAAAGAAAATGGGCACAACAGGTTTAACACTTCTCATGAAGCAGCTTAGGGCTGGCCTTCCACCAAACCCATCTGATCTCCTCACTACTGTGCTTAGAAAGCATGATATTATGAATATACACTGCCCTATAAATCTGGCCAGTCAAAAACCAAACATCTCCAACCCTCATGCAAATCCTTATACTGGCATTCTCTGCCTGTGTAGCAAGTACAGGACTAGCAATACTAGTAGCCTCCACACAGGCTCTGACTACTTATGCAACCTAAATCTCTTATAATGCAAAAAATTATTCTACCAACAATAATACTACTTCCAACAGCCCCTCTATCACCCCTGAAATTCCTATGGCCTAATATCACAATGTACAGCCTCCTGATTTCCATCCTAATCCTGAAATGATTAATCCCATCATATCACCCATACAAAAAGCTTCTCATGAAGGTTATTTCTTCTTGTGCAAAACAAGGCCAGAAAAAAGATGAATGCAGCATTACATTGATATCAGTACATACAGATACACACAATAGGGAGGGGATAAATTAAGGTCAATCACATTGTAAATGTAGCATTTTTTAATGTATGAGCTGTTGCTTTCAGAAGAGGAATACTGGACACTGTTTAAATTCACCAGAACTTAAAAATAGAAAAATGCAATAAGCAATCCATCTTCACCTTGTTTTTAATATATTAGCAGGATATGAATTAGCATGAATCTTTAATAAGCAAGCTACCAGAGTAAAAGTTATAGTTTGTAGTACAGGGACTTGCTAGCCTAGGGAGGGGATGAGCAATGTGTTGTGTCTGAGAAACAGTATGGGATTAGTCTATACTGGCAGACTCTCATTTTTCTTCACCAGTTTAGGAGCCAGAGCAGCACATCTTGCATCCTCAATCTGTAGGTAGTGGAGTGCACTCCTGCATATGCATAAGTCTCCATGTATATACGCTATTCCAGGATGAAAGTTCCTCTTCCTCTAAGACTGCTCCAAGTAGAGTTTTTTGCCTGGGCTTGAATCTTCATGGGTATTTAATATAGCAGGTTAACAGACCTCTCAGACTTAGACAAATGGAAAAAAATCCCAAAGAACCCCCAAAAAATCAAAACAGAACTGCTAACAACATTCAACAGTACCTTATGAGGAAAGTATGTATGCTCTGGAGGTCTTTTCTGCCCACTAAATTTCAAGTGTCTGTAGCAATTTATAAATATTATAACCCTTTGTTAAAAAAAAAAAGTAATTTACACTGATGAATGTTAGTCACACAAAACAAGTGCAATAAGCTTGCTATTTTATATAACATAATCCACACAGCTCTATCTCACAAAGGCACTACAGCTGTTGTGTAGGTTAGCTAAGGCTGATTTAGATATGCAGTTAAGCAGCCACCTCTAATTCCTCTCAAATATTTGGATTTAATCCCTGCTTACATATAGATACTTTTTTTCCAAAGTATATTTTTGCAGTCTTCAACAAAGATCATATTATTTGTTTGTTTTGCATTGAGATGATCTGTTCAGGTACTACAGTTGCAGCTGCTAGAAATTACACAAATAAGCATTTCTGTCGCTGATTTCTACTTTCCTATTTTTGATTCTGCTAAATAGTTTGCTTGATGTTAAATATTTTTCCTGATACATTACAAATTCCCTACCCAGGCTTGGACAGTTCAACATAGAAATTCAAATCAGAAGGTGTATTCAGGGCTTTGGAGAAACATGAATGTCACCACAAGTAAATGACAAGAATGCTGGGATGACATTCTTCAGGAAAAATATCACAAGCAAAACTCCATTCACATTTTATCTCCATAAGAATGCAAATAAACATCACATAATTTACTGTTCTTCTGTTTGCAAGTGATATAATGTACCCAGGCTGTGGTAGGAATTATGACTTCACCTGCAATTGTTACTCTTCAGAGTTTGGGTACATACAGCATTGTAAAGGAAAGTAATCTGAAAATGCAAAAAATTTACTATTTCAGCATATGATATCTGAACACAAATGAATTTGTGTCTACTGGTTTGATTTATACAGTTTACATTTATAAAGTCTGAATTTTTTTGAGTGCTTTTAATACAATTGTGTTCATGTTCTGTATGTGTATGTCATATAAACGAGCAGCTACATCTCTTGAACTGTACTGTTGCTATAATATTATCATAAAGACAGTAATTTTGTTAGATTTTCAAGTTTAGATCATATATATGAGTATTTCATGAAACACTAGCAGCTGAACTATCAGTATTGTCCTCTAACTAGAAAATACAAAGTAGTGATATTAATATGCTTTTATTTATGCAAGATAATATAAAGACAGCATTTTTTTTGGTTGATTTTGCCAAGTGGTGACCCTTGAAGCATCAGAAAAACCCCACAGTGGTTACTATTACCTATGCATGTCATACAAGGGGAAGAAAATTGCTATGAAATGCCTGGAGGATATTTGTAAGGAAGGTTAATTCCTTTCAGTTTTGTCTGAACCTGGTAGCACATGAAGAACAATCTGAATGGATGAAAATGACAGTGGATGTAGCTGATGATACTACTCATGACAGAAGAGAAAGTACATCAATCAGAAAATATTTAAACAAACACTTAAAATTGTTCTTTTTAGCATTTAAAACAAAGTACTAATTTTCCTTTATAGCTAGACTAATCCTGCTTTGCTATATAGTCTTATCATTAACAAGACATGAAAATATATATTTATTTAATAGATTTCTGGATGACTAGATATGGGTCATAAAAGAATTTCACAGAGAAGAGAAACTGATATATTTCTATCTGGAAAGTAAAGATAGTACTTGAAGTTCTAAATTACTACAGGTGAAGTAAGAGTGAAGTACAAGGTGGACAGCTGAGAAAAATCAAATGGACAAAGAAATAGTTCCATCCCACCAAAATACGTTTTCAATGAAATGCTTATATTTTGCAAGATTGCTTTTCAACTCAGGTTTTATTTTTAGAACCCTTTAAATTATAGATTCCATATTTTTTGTAATACCTAACAAATTGTAAATTTTGTCCAAACTGTGTACACTAAAAATGCCTACGAGTTGGTAACTCAGTGAATATAAAGCTGTTTTGTAACTGTATTTTTGGTTTGGTTTTTTTTTTTCCAACTTGGTCAAGGTGCATTGTTAGTCAAGAGTCATTTTGGATTAAAGGTATGTTCTTTCAGTTATAGCAGAGTGAGGTAAATTGCAGTATCTAGTGGGATTTCCTGACTGGGGAGATACAAATAAAAAAAATTAAAAGAAAATAAAAAAACAAGTCCTTCTTCAGCACTGTTCCTGTAAGTGGAATATCAAGGTTTGTCCAAAAATAATCCTCCAAATTATACTGGGTTCTTGAATTCTCCAATTTAGTAAGTTAATCTTTTTCAGCCTCATATAGAGCAGAATCATAGCATTTCCACAACCATATGATCCTTTATATCCTGCAAGAACAGCCAAAGCTCAATTAAATTAAAATAATCAGTCTTTTGAACGTGGAAGTTTAAGTAGTTCACCACAGTAATTTGAACTCCTCCCTGTGTTTCCTCCACAAATGACTTCTGTTGGTTACTGTCTGAAATTAACTTTTCAGTTTATAACCAGATTTGAAACAGATATTAGAAAGAGCAGATCAAATATGTCACATAATGCTCATTTCAATGTAAGAGGCAGAGGCAAGTAACTCCTCACATTACCAACCATACAAGGTGGTATTATGGAGAATTTAAAAAGCTTCCTATTTTAGTCATTACACTTATTCATAAATAACCTATAGTGTCCAAGATCTACCTCCATTACCTTTTCAACTTAACTAGTTGATCAAAGTATGAAATCACAGGTGATGTGAGATGAGCTCATGAAAAAGCTATTATAGATTCTTTAATTTATAATGAAACTACTTACACTGTTGTTTAAATACTATCTTGCTTCCACTGGACTATACTTATTTTACTTACAAATTCAGTATTTCAGGAAAGGAACATGCATTGCCAGCAATTCTGTTTAGTTGTATTAAAATTATTAGTAAAACTACACACCTCTATAGTAATTATACCAGAGAACATTACATTCTGGAAATCAGCATCTGCATGACTGAGGCCTGATTGTGTAAAAAATACATGTCAGCACTCAAATCAATTCAGTAGCTGGCTGATACCTTCTTAAAAAAATAAGAAAGCAAGTTCATATCTGAGTATAACACTGATCCCAGAAGGTAACATAATATGTTGCAAACAAAAGTAGTCAAAATTAAGGTTAGTATTGTGGATTAAAACAATACAATGGCCATATAGGGACTTCTATTACTGCAGGGTGGGTGTATACTTTTTCTTATGTTTTTATATATATGTGCATGAAAGTGATAAGACTTTACATTCAGGCACAGCATGGATTTTAAAGGTGTTGAAGAACCTTATTTCCAAATGATTTCAGATTCCGTTTTGGATTAGCTTGACATATAGAAGAAAAAAATTTAGTATCATCCCCAGAGCGCATTTTTAGAGCTACATATATAATAATTATTCTTAAATTTACTAACGGACTGTGGCAATGTAATGCATATACAGAGGAACTCTTTATGCACAGCTTAATGTGGAAAGTGGTAGGTGTATAAAGAAAGTCCTATACAGTGTATCCTTCTGAAAAGCAAAGGCCTCAAGTGGCGTTTTAAATCACAGATTGCTGAAAAACACAAGGAAAAAGAAAAAGAGATCAGGATAAAATACGTAGGTAATCTTGCTTCTAATAGATCTTAACATATACTACGTCAGCTAAAAGTAAAGCAAAACACCAGATTTCTATAAAGTCCAAATGATAGGGTGACAACAAATCAAGCAAGCAAGCTATCAAGACAAGGTATGTAACTACTGAGAGAGGTCAGATACAAATAGGCTTGCTAATACATGCTGCCAAATACATTGATGCTTTGGGCAAAACCAGCCAACATATACAAATCATGGCTTATTTCAGGCAATGTGACAGTAGTATTTGTTTCTTTTTGTTCCTGAGTACATACAAATAAAACCACCTGTGTTTTACTTCAAAGCTATTGTAAATTTTTACATCATAAAAGACCTCTAGTTGTTCCTCCCTAAAAACATTTATTTAGATATTTACATGAGCAAGGTATAGTTAATGGTATTTTTTCCCTATTTTTTTTTCCCTACATGGGCATACAGTTGCGTTCAAGTAAATTTTCAGATCAAATTAATCCAATGGGAAATCTCACCCTCAGGTTCAGGTTTACTTCTAATTGTTGATATATTTAGAAAATAATAAACAGCTTCTACACTCTCCTACTGTGAACAACATCAGTTGCCAGAACTACAACAAAATTAGATCAAGAGATGTGTGAAAAAAAGCACGAGTTTCCTCAATTGCTTCTGCTGACCTCAAAGAGCTGCAGGTTTGTAATGGTAAGATGAATGTCAACAATAGCTGAAAGAAGCTTCAAAAGAAAAAGTCAAGGAGAAATTTATGGCCCAAATGTCTTGCAATTACTTCTGCTAGCTAACATCTACAGAAAGGTTGTTTGTCAGCTCCCTAGGAATTGCTTCTGAGCTATTAATATCTTTTTTCCACCTACTATAACCCATTTTCCATTCTTTTCTTCACCTGAAACAACTCCTCCCACCCAAAATGTTCTTACTTCTGCCCTGGAGTAAAAAAAAAAAACAAAACAAACCCAAAAATCCCCAAACAACAAAATGCCATCATTATTTTCTGTGTTAGAAATTAAACAAGGAAAGTATTGTAAACAAAGAACTGGGTTTTTCATCTGTGGGCTGTGGTGGACATAGGGGTCAATATAGCATTACAATATTCTAAAATGAAAGAAAGCCAAGAGCAAATGTGAAAAGGACTATAAAAGATGGAATGGTAAGTCCAACGTGAAGAACAGATGCTACAAGAGCGCAAAACAAAGCATTAGAGACATCAGTGATGGATAAAACTGAAAGAAGAGTGGCTAATATAAACACAGCTTAAGTTAAAAGACACATCAAAAATGAAAGACTAGATTTAATGTCAATGTGCTAAAAGGTAATGAGATGAAGTGAAGGCAAAAAAAGGGTAGTTGTGTTTCAGACAGCAGGTGGAGTCAAGGGAAGCCAGTTTAGCACTATGACCATCCAAGCTTCTGCTCTAACTAGAATTATGTTTCTTAGGGTTTCAACTCTATGCAAGACAAAGAATTGGAACAAACTACTTTGTCCTGTAAGAAGGCTGAGCTCAAAATCTCAGGTTGTTTCCCTTATATTGCACATAAGGAATAGAAAAGGATGAAAGTCAGTTTTATGCTAAGGTTGAAAAGTTCTAATTTAAAGACTAAATCTAGTTCTTCCACAATTAAAACCAGGGGGTGATGAATATTTTTGAGTATTCTTTTGGGCTTTTGTTATAGTTCTACTTTAAGTAGCATTAATCTGCTGTAGATTTTAAAATTAAAAGTATTCAGTTGCAATTCTAACATTGTGTTTAACACTATCTGGACCAAACATAGAAATGTTCTTGCTGACACTGAATGGTCTTAGAAAACACCTTGTGTAAAAGTTATTTTTCAGTAAGATTGGATTTATTCTTCTGATCTAGCACAGAACAGTTTGACACCAAGTACAGTTGCTGGTGGGAAAGAAAAACACAGAGAAAATGGAAACAGGGAAAACATTCATGCTGTGTTTTACATGGAAACTTCAAACAGCTATCAGTCAGTACCGAGGCTGAGGTTTTCTGCTGTAACTAGTACTGAAGATTGGTATCTTGTACCAAAGAAGGTGAAAAACAAAGTGACATGACTGGGCAAAGATAGATCATAGAATCATAGAATAGTTAGTGTTGGAAAGGACCTTAAGATCATCTAATTCCAACCTCCCTGACATGGGCAGGAACACCTCCCACTAGACCATATCGTCCAAGGCTCTGTCCAACCTGGCCTTGAACACTGCCAGGGTTGGAGCATTCACCACTTCCTTGGGCAACCCATTCCAGTGCCTCACCACCCTCACTGTAAGGAACTTCTTCCTTATAACTAATCTAAACTTCCCCTGTTTGAGTTTGAAGCCATTACCTTTTGTCCTATCGCTACAATTTCTGATGAAGAGTCGCTCTCCAACATTCTTACAGGCCCCCTTCAGATACTGGAAGGCTGCTAGGAGGTCTCCACGCAGCCTTCTCTTCTCCAGGCTGAACAGCCCCAACTTGCTCAGCCTGTCTTCATAAGGGAGGTGCTTCAGCCCCCTGATCATCCTCGTGGCCCTCCTCTGGACTTTCTCCAACAGCTCCATGTCCTTTTTATATTGAGGACACCAGAACTGCACACAGTACTCCAAGTGAGGTCTCACAAGAGCAGAGTAGAGGGGTAGGATCACCTTCTTTGACCTGCTGGTCACACTCCTTTTGATGCATAATTCCTGAAATTTGACACCTGGCTTTTGCTGTGGCAGCTGAGCTTCAGGAGCAGGGAAATGCAGTTAGCATAATCAGAATAAGGCATCACTAACAAGTAACTACATCTACAGGAGTGTGCATGGTTAGCTAAAACCAAAAAGTCCATGGACTAGCATTTCTCTAGGCAGTATTTGTCTTGCAACCAGCAGCCAGTGGTCTTGGTTGAGTAATATTCTTGTGACTATAATTTCTGCCTTTGCCATCACATATCTCTCTGAGCAGTTGCAATACCCATTTTTTATTCACTTAAACTTTGATTTTTTGCTGGGAAGTAATATAACACTGTCTGCCTATGCCTCACTCTGCCACAGAGCACATTTCTGCCTCTGGTAGATATCACTTCCTAGTAAAAATGAAACCTTATGCTCAGCTGCATCTTTGCAGAACTCTGTATGTGACAAGTCAGGCTGAAGACAGCGCACATTGAAAAGGCAGCAAATAGTGCGGATACTTATGCCAAACAGCAGTATGTAATGGTATTTTTACTAGTTAATTCAGATGCCTCTTTGCATGCCTACGGAAATCCACTACTGTGCCTTGCATACTGGCAAGTCATACTGGCACTGATTTCCAAGGTGCCCTGAAATCTCAACAAAGGCTGGAGCAGGCAGTTTAAGCAGCCTGTACTACTACAGTATTTACTGCTCCAATGCAATACAGACAACAGAGCAAGATGTTGCAGAACTTCACTGGTTTTGATGATAAAACAGATTCAATTTCTAGGAACAATTTATATAAAATTACTATGACATCTCCATGGTAAATACTACTTTGAAGTAGTGACCACTAGGTATAATCTCTATTTTTCACTGTAAACTGGGTTTACTAAAAAGTTACTAAACAAGGAGAAATCTTACATGGGTAGACTATATAAACAAAGATCAAGTCACTGTCTACTATGTATGACCTGGATTAAAATCTCAGGGAAATTAGCTTTGCCAATGGTAGTTATTAAAAACAAGCACAAAGAAATGAGTGTTAATTAGAAGAAGGTATGGTACCATATAACAGGTCATTGCCAACAATGTGATTTTTTAAAAAATTAGTTTATTTTCTTTGAGTGCAAAGCCTATTTCTTAAATAATAACAATAAATAATGGAAACATAGAACACATATAAAGAGATTCATTAAGTAAGTGAAACTTATATGTACTTTTTTGTACAAATGTTTAGTGTGCCATAAAGCTTATGTACTACTTCCAGGTGGTTAGTTGCATTTGTGAATATAGGAAACACATATTACTTGATGTTTTGGAATCTGTGGAATCAACTGCTTGAATGAATCGTTCCAGAGAATTAGTTGTTCACAAGACAATTAATTTTTGATTACATCTAGCTTTAGTGCCATTAGCAATCCTAGCAACACTTACTATTTATACAGGTATCATAACTGACTATTTTTTCCATAAATTAGGTGACATTATGGGAAATGACATTGTAAAGATAGCTACTTCATGAAGAATGATTTATTCTTCTTAGTGGCAGAGATTAAGCACTTGTTTCAGGACCCCACTCTTCCTTTTAGGCAACCTCTAATGTAGTCTATTTCCTTCCTCCCCCTAGGCTTAAGTGGTACACATGAACAATTGGAGGCATATTTCTAACCACAAAAGATTATAGCCTTAGAGGCTTCCTTGAGATGGAAGTGGTGAGTGTGAATTGTGCTGCCTGATGGAGAGGGGTTGAGATCACCAGTTAGGACACTTCAGTAAATTCTGGCGTCCCTTGTAAATTTGAACCAAATGGCAAACCCGTGATTTTTTTCAAGGTAAGGTGAGGTTCTTTTAAAGTTTTTTTGAGAATAGTAAAATCCTTATGCCAGTTAAACTCTAACCCCAAAGGCTGTTCAATATTTGGTTTCTCATTTTATTAACATCCTGTAATAAATGTCCAAGGAAGTATTTATATTTGCCTAAGGTTCACTTTATTTGGAATCCTCTCTCATACCAGATTTGACCTTCACAAATTCTGTTCCATAAGGGGTGACCTTTAGATTAGCCTCCCGTGTAAAGAAGTGATGATGTTATCTGATGTTTTTTTCATTCTGCAGGTAACTAAACCAAAATATATATGAATAATCTTGAATATGTGTCATAAATAGCCCATTTTGTTAATGTGTTCCAAACAAAATTGTATCTTTTATAATATCTTCAAGATCCCAAGAGTATTCCTCATTGTTTATTTCTTAATAACCTCAAAAAACATTTTAAACTTTCTGTTATACACAGACTTCTTTCCTGTGTTTACCAGAAATATGAGCACATCTGAAGTGAAAATAAGATTTTCATGAACATAAATTCAACTTAAGTATTTTTCTGTTCCATTAAAATGTTAATCGTTTAATAGCATTTCATTATAAACAAATTCAGATGCCAAAGAAATTCGAAAAAAAAATTAATCTGAGAAATGTGCACATGTTGCTGTTGAGTCAAATGCTGGCAATAATAACATAACGACATATTTAGAGTGTGTTCTTTAAAAAATACCACTTTAGAAAAGTTACAGTTCTGTAATATGCAAAAATAACAGACATAAGTTTTACTAAAGAGTTGAGACAGGGGAAAAAAATTCATCCCATGAACAGAGATGCGTTGGAGGTAGTTGCCCACACAGCCCATGCAGGCTCCATCCTTTTCAAGATTTTCAAGACCCAGCTGGACAAAGCCCCATGCAACCTTGTCTGATCCCATAGCTGACCCTGCTTTGAGCAGAAGGCCAGACAAGAGACCTCCTGAGGTTCCTTTCAGGTTGAGTTACCACTTGGTCCTAAGAAAACTGTTCGCTCATTCTTGTCAACTGGTGAGAAACCATCATCACTTATAAAGATTCCATTTATATCTCTACTCAGATGAGCTCTACTCAATGCTTAAGTACCAGTAGCTTAGGAAAAAGGATGGTGACTGCACTATGTTAGTGTGTAACTATGTGAGTATGAATATATAAGGTTTTCAAAAGTATGAGTCTGAAATACCATGAACCACAATATTTTGAAGCTGTCATTAAAGTACTATAACCAAAGATCAGATAACTAGAAACATGAAAATGAATTATATTGAGTCCATCTACAGAATAATAACCAGTAAACAGTTCACTCTGGTCTTTATTTTATATACATTTTGGTTACTTATGTGACAGTCATGGATTTTGACCACTATATAAACTAAAAAGAAATATTATTCATTGATTCTTAAGTACATATAGATAATATGTAGCATCTTTGTTTTGCACATACACTTAAAGTGCAGGTGAATGTATCACAATGAATCTCAGGAGGTGTTTTCATGTATAACAGTATCGATCTTACCACGGCAATACAAACATTAATTTCTCTAACCTATTTTCACATACATTAAATGTAAAATACCTTGTCTTTCCTGTTCAAGAATCTTAAGACAATGCGAACAAGTTTACCACTGTAATTGCATGTTCATCCTATGATGTCTTTATATCTCAGCCACCTGAGGTCACCAGTTCTAGGACAGTGTGACTCTCATCCTGTAGCCTTTCTGAAGGACTAACATAACAGGAAGTGATCTCATTCCTTTGGGCAGATACATCAAAATAATTTCTATGTAATACTGTGTTAAACCCTGTCTCTTTCATCCTGTACTTCGGGTCTGATTTTTTTTTTTAATTTCCTTTTTTTTTTTCCCTTTGCTTTCTTTTTCTTTCTTGCTTTCTTTCCTGTCTTTTTATTTTCCTCATTTCTGGTATCTTCTTTGTCTCATTACAAGCCAAATAGAATATTGAAGACATTTCACTCAAAAGACAAATATATTCAGAAGTCAACTCCCTGAAAACATCTCACTCATAGAGAACAAGATGACAAAGTTTGTGTCTACAAGAACGAGATTTTTTGTGTATAGAAAGATTTTACCTTGTAATAAAATTGCTGAGAATACCTGATACCAATGACATACCATATGCAAAACAGTAGAGTAAATGTAGTCCTTCTAAACAAGACTTGACAGATACAAGCATTTTTACTGTTTAACTTTTTGACATATATTTTAATTTGTCTCTGATTCCCTGCCCAACCCAACTTTTGGCTATGCAAAACTTTGTTCATTTTATTGAAGAGACCAATGGTCACTGGCAAACAACAGCTTTTTGATTCCAATAAAATCATTACTGTGATTTTACTGTCACAGTTCTATAAATAAACTTCAAAGACTGCACATGAAGACACTGATGATTCAGTGTGTATTACAGTAATGCATACATTAGATTTTTATTTATTATAAATAAAAATTCACGTATACTGGAATTAATAAATTTAAAAGTACAAGCCGTGTGGCTCGGTTGATATGCTGGAG
>NW_009940381.1:94363-104862 GCF_000696875.1 Nestor notabilis | reverse complement strand
ATACGGCGCTCATCGGGGGTCCCGCCTGGTTCGGGCAGCCCTCCATAATGGGCAGCCTGGGTTGGTGCCCCCACCTGAAAAAGCTCTTTTTCATGTCATATTTAATACACTGATCCCCGCCCTCGGCTGGAAAGAAAGGAACCCGTTGCCCATCAGTGGGAAGCTGGTGTTCCAGACCTCGTGGGTACGGTACAGCTCCGGTGAGGAGCCGGGCTGGCGTCTCCGTGTTCGTTGCTTCGCTCCCGAAAAGATGGAGCTAAAAAATATCGGGGAGTGGAGGGGGTCGGACCACCATAGGCACAGCTAGCAGCAGCTGTTTATAAAGTGCTGGTTGGTTGAGCAAAAGGCAATTGCATAGCAGACCACCCGTGATGGCACCGAGGTTGGCACATTTAATCTTTGTGTGAAGGACTTGCAATATTTGGGTACTTTCTGCAGTATATATGTAACAGGCTTTCCACCCATTTAGACATTCATGCCACTTGAAACTTATTGCTAATGCAAATAAACCCGCATGTCAGTCCTGCTTCACTTAGATTCTGACCATAATGGCATATTATAGCCTAAATGTGTGGTTAGTTCAGTGTCTGTTCATTCCCAGCGCTGGATTTAGCTCAACAAATAGGCAGAGGAAGTAGTTATGTGGGACTGCAAATTGCTGGCATGGGAGAAAGGCAACAAAACCTTAGCCTTGCTTTACTCCTGCAGTGGCAAGCTCTGAGCCACCCTAATCCTTGTATTGCTTTAGCAGAGTTCATTAAACTTCCTCACTGCATGGAGGGATTGAATCCTGAGTATCTTTATTGTAAAAGAGCTTCAGCCTTAAGCCATGAAATGCAGCAAACTAATTCACAGTTAAATGTATTTAATTATCTGCTTTCTTGAGGCCTTTGAAGGCATGTCCTTCAGGAAAGTGTTCCTAGCTATTAACACTGCGTATAGTTACAAAATCATCACTATTGCAGTAGGGATCCAATTCACTTTACTACATGATTATTGCTGGAGAATTAATGCCAGAGAGGCTTTATTAAATCTATCTGCTTAGTATATCCACTTTGTATCAAATGGAAGCTTTGAACTCTGAATTAGCTACCATGGAGTAAATCTTTTATTGACCTTGTGTGTGGAAGAACAGAGGCAGAAACTTCCATGCTAACCTCACCTATGGATAACTACACCATGGCTATTGCAAGGAGGGTGACTGAAGCCCAGAAAACACAGGTCTCTGACTAGCATTGGAAAGAGAGCACTTAAAATGTCAGTGTTACTTAGATGAGACCTTTCTCCCCATATGCCTTATTTCACTAATTTTCAAGACAGAGTTTGGTCAACTATTTATATTCAGGATTTTAAAAAACGTAATTCTATTTCAGAAAACAAAGTTAAACTGTAAAGTCTCCATATCAGGCTGGTGGTGGTAAAGGACGTGTCCCCTTCCTTGAAGGACACTCAATTGGTTTGTCTTCTATGGTCAAATATTTGTGCTTCCTCTAGTTTGTGACCCTATGACTGAACACGTGCATTCATTGTTGATAAGGGTGCACAAGAAAAACCTCTGTCTTCATGAAAAGTCTTTCCTTACAGAAATAGCCTCATAATTTGTATGAATCAAACCGGTCATGAAATGAGGACATGCAGGACTGCTAGCAGCTTGTGCTGCGGTTACCAGTTCCACGCAAACTGTGGAGGAGGCAGATGACAGACGTGGGTAAACTGTGTTTGCTCTGCTCAAGCATCTAGATGCCATGTATACAGTGCTTAAAGGAAACAATTACCACTCACACATCTTTTCCTCTTTTCATTTTTGTCCTAGAATTGCATGTATCTCTTCAACTGTGTTGCCTTAGCCTGTGGATCCTTCAGTCCCCGCCTTTCCTACAGTACCTTTGCTGTTATCCTGCTCCAGAAGAGGGAATTTTCCTCACAGGTTTGTATCAGTGTTTGGAATCATTCAACTGTTATCAGCAGAGCTAATAAACAAAACTAGTTATAAATTAGAAATTAAACAGAATTTGTCCTGCTGCAGCTATCTGCTTGCAGTGTTCTGATTCTCCAAAATATATTAGCTGATGGTGATTTATGAAGCATAAACGCTTCAAATTGATTTTTTCCAAATCTAGACCTAGCTTGCAGCTGGCTGCTGAACAAAACTTGCTTTGACTTTCAAACCGATTATGAGTTATAGGGATAATTGGCAAGGAACAGATTTCAGGCTGCACTGTGGCATTAAGCTACAACCCTGCTGCAGGAGCCATGTGGAGCCACTGTGCTGCAGCAGATGCTCAGAGCAAACCACAATGACCCTGGGAACAACCCCATTTCTTATTCCTCCCATCCCTGTAGTTCTACAGGCAGAGCAGGTGCTCTCGATGCTATTAATTTTCTTAGGTGTGACTACAAAGGAGAGACAACCGATTCCACTGAGATGGAGGCAAGTATCAAACCTTTTAGGTTGACTTCTAGTGTTCTTGGTATTTTTGTCTCACAAGGGTTAGTCTCTATTTGAGCCACCTGCAACCTACTTTCAGTCGCTAAAGAGACTTTTGCAGGCAGAAACAGCTGCACAGCTGATAGGGCTTTTCTGGAGGTTACAGCTCTTTGCCAATGCAGCCGGATGTATATGTGCTTCTTACCTGCCTTGGGGCAAGTTCTTGCAGCTCATAGTAAACTGAGTTTTAAAAAGGCTGATTTTCCATCAAAGCACATCAACTTTGTCCTACCAGAAAGCTGTGGAAAATAACAAACTTGCAGCAAAAAGGACAGGACAAAAACCTAAGTGGTAGTAACAACTGAAACTGCAGAAGCTCATTTTTTCTGTTTCCTAAGAGCTTGTAACTCTTTATGATCTTAAGGGCAAAAAAAACCTTCCTAGAAATAACATTGTATGTCCCATTCTTAGGTCTTGTAGTTGTAGAATTTCTTAAGTCCATAGAGTTTCATGGGCTGATGATGGCTTTTATTCCATATAAAGAATTCTTTAAAAGTTTGCATGGAAGTCTAACTTTTTGAGTCTTATGTGGCTACATGCACTGGTCAGTCACAGAAAAATCACAGGTCCAGCCCAAAATGTTTGTTAGACAACTCCACCATCTCCATCTATATGTATTTTTTATGGTTTTGTATAAGACAAGTATTACCTATAAATATTCATAACCCAAGCATTCTCAGGCTGCTCAGGTGAAGAAAAAGTAATCTGTAAAGAGTCACCAGTAGTGTTTCAAAAGTTGAAGAGAAAAATTTTGATCCTAAGGAATGCATCCTTAGCTGGAGAATTTACAGGTTTCAGGAGGGGGAGCGATAGCAGGATTACTTTGTAAAGAAAGACTATTGTTCAGTTATTTAATAATTCAGGTGAATACTTTTAAACAACCTCCGTTTTTCATATCACTGCAAAAATGTAGAAGATTGAGTTACATTTAACCACCATCGAAACCAACAGGGATCTTTCTGCTGGGTCAGGATGTTAAAATTTGTCATATATGTCCAAAGTGAGACACAGCAAAATTATCCTGAAAAATCCCTATCATTGTGCTCACTCAAGAAGTTCCACTTCAAACTGAATTTCACAAAGCAGCTCGTTATTATCAATGGTAGAAAACAAAGGGTGTTTAGTATTAGGACTTTACATTTGCTCATTCTTGAATCATTTGAAACAGTGATCACGTTCACTCTGATTTGAAACATTTTTAGGCAAAGTACATTTTTTTTGTACTTTCAATTAGTGTCTAATCTATGAATATAAATACAAATACTTTGGTGTGTTTTTTACAAAAGCACATCAATATTAGAAATTAAAATACATCTCAAATGGAAGAGACATTTAGATGGCCAAACTGTACCTGTTCATTGAAAACCTCTCAAAATAGAACATATTTGCTATTTTAAATTGTGTCACTTCCTTTTTTTTTTCCCTTTTCTTCTTTTTTTTTTCTTTTTTTTTTCTTTTCTCAAAATATGAATTTTGTGGATCTAGAAACTGTTCAGAAGTTGAAATTTTCATTGTAAGAATCAGCATTTGCAAGCTTTGGGCCCATCTGCACAATAAAACTAGCCCCTTTCTCAAGTAAGGGTTTTCTCAGACTTCTTAACACTGGGTTAACAGAATGCAGTGGAAGTTGATTGAGCTGCACTCTGAGTATACCTTACACATGGCTTTAAGAGGCATATGTGTACAGTCAGCTCTTTTACCCGAGTGAGGTAGCAAATGGGAAATGACAGTATCAGTGTCCCCATGCTACTCAACTAATGTACTAAAAGTGGTGTCCTTGTGAGTTAGAGAGATATTGTACTCCTGCTGAGGCAGTGAGACTGGTGGCAGCGGGCAACCCAAGGGCACAAGCACAACCTGAGGACTTGATCCTGTGCAGGCAAGCCCCTTTGTGTGCCTGAATGCCTAATGAAAATCAGAAGGCTTTGTATAGATTGAGGCAGCTGCTCCAGTCAGTCTCATTGATCCTGAGGTGACATTATTAACCACGTGAAACTCTTCCATTAAGTTGAACTGGTGCAACCAAAACGCTGAGGAATGAAGGGAATAAGAAATTTGGAACACATAAAAGCACATAATACATTTCTAAGAAAATCTCTATGTAGAGGTGTGAGTACCTCATGGGAAAAGCTTAAATCTGCGTAAGTCATTTCTTAACTACTAGAGCTCACTCCATAAACAACTAGTCTATATTGCTGGGGTTTAATTTCTATGGTAAAAACCACATCTACAGAATGCACAGAGAATGATTATGTGACGGGTTTGTAATACATTGTAATACAGAAATACTTCATGTTGTTTAGCAGTGAGAAATGGCCATTATTTTGCTATATTACCAAATTGCAGTTATTACCCATAATTACAGTTATTACTAATGAAAACAGGATTCATTGAAAGCTGAAAGATTCCCCAGAAAAGAAAGCCAAACATAGAATTTTAAGATATTATACAAAGAAATTTCTCTAGAATACTTGAAACAAGCGTGCTGTCTATGGACCAAACACTCTCTCTCTCACCTTTTATAACATTACTGAGGATTTTTACTGATTGAATGCCTCATTGCTGAATTCATTGAATCACTGGTTATTATTACCTTATATATATGTGAGAGACTGAACTGAAATCGGACTCCACTGTTCGTTGTCTCAAAGATTGGTATGAAAAGCTGAGATGGGATTCCACCAACCATTCTCCTGTCAGACCTTGGCAATATAAAGGGGAGTGTCTGAGAGCAGAAAACTTTGGTTTATATTTCTTTACAATGACCCTGCTACTGCTCAAGTCATCAGGAAGTGTCCTTTCAAGAGAAGCCTTTCAGAAAGTAAGAATTACGCTTCCAGCACATTGTATCTTATGCAATATTAAATAAGATTTACTAAATAGCTCAAATTTAGGGTTACCTCTAAAAGAAACGGATTTTTCATAGGACAGAGGAGGCAGAGCATTGATTCGTTGTAAACCTATGTAAGGATTTTGGAATGAACCCTGAAAACAGGCAAAGGTCTCATCCTAACACATATACATGAAATAATTTTGTATGTTTTAAGAATTATTCGAGTGATGTTGACTAAAGCTTGGCAACTTTGTCAACTGTTCATAGTTCCGATGCAAAATCAGGTTCAGCTTAGCAGCCAACTTGCAATTTGGAGTTATTTACACTCAGATTTGTCACAAGACATAAACCTGACATGGGTTTAAATCCATTCAGATCATACAGTAAGACATATCTGCATGAACAAAATTTCCCACTCACTGTATCTGTAGAAAACCAGAGAAGCTGTGGCTGCCCCATCCCTGGCAGTGTTTTTCACAGTGGACAAGCAACAGCTATTCTGCAGTTCATACACTCTTCAAAACACAAGAGAGGGGGTTGGAACTGGATGAGCTTTAAGGTCCCTTCCAACACAAACCTTTCCATGACTCTATGATTAAGCAAAACTAGCTGGCCAAACAATCACTAAAATCAAACCTGGTATGACAAATTGTAGCTTTTTATTCTTCAAAACTTAAAATCTATTTAAAAAATCTACTTATTCCTTCAAAGATAGAAATTGAAGGCTGTTTTAGCTCTTTTCTTATAACTTCTGTATTTCTGTCAGTATTTTTTAATTTTATCTTTTAGTGCTTCTCAAACTTTTCTTCATGTCTGCTTGACTAATTAAATCTAGATCACCATGGGGAAAAGCCCTCATTTTCACTTCCTCTTCTGCATACCACATACCCAGATTCCCTATGCATACTCACAAAGTTACCCTCATGTAACTGCTTTGTGCTGTGATTGACATTTGGAGCAATCAAGACTGAAATACAGGCAGAGCTCTCTTCTAGGAGAGTAGCAGCCAAGACCTTGAACTTTAAATTCTCTTTTGCCAGTTTGTATCAGTCAAGAATTTTAGCTTTCTGACTTGGTTAGACCTCTTGGAGTCATGGAACACTGCCAGCACAGAACAGTTTAATTGAGGAGATTTTGTCTATTACACATTATTAATCTATTACAGGTTAGCTTTCTAATTCTGGGAAGTTAATTTTGTATGACATGTCAAAATTTAATGTGCACCAACAAAACCTGCTTCTAGGACATAGCAGGAATCTTTGCCTTTATTTGTCTTTATAGGACAAATGTTTTCAGGTACTAAGGGTTCAGATATCAGTACATGTCAGTGAAAAGACAGACTTTATTCTAGCTCTAACCTTCAGCAACTTCATAAAGATTGGCTAAGGAAAGAAGTGTCCTGAATAGCACTGCTGGTCTTACTGGAGAGTTTGATCCATACTGCACATCCAGATGCAGTGCATAGCCCTTGGCTATAGATTTAACCTCCAAAGATATGGAGGATTCTGTTAAAGATTGAAAACATTTTACTTTCTGTACATGTTTACACAGACGCATATAGCAGCTGGGAATTTCCCATCATCAGTGGATTTGCCTGCTGTTCCATATATACTGCTGATGGTTTCTTTCCTAAGTACCTACTCTGATGGACAAGAAAAACTTCAGAGAACAAAGCTCAAAGGAATTACAAACCTCAATCAGCATGATGTAACCAAGCACATCTTAATTGTCCTGGATATCATATTTAAACATTTATAAAAGCAAATTGTTAACATTTGTGTTTAGTTACTATACAAGTGCCTACAATTGGCTCATGGTTGTGCCTAATTAAACAGTTCTTCCAAACATCAATGTATCAGCATATTTCAGTAGTTGCCTTTTAATGAAATTATGTCAAGTATAGAGTCTGAAAATTTATTAGGCTTGAATGTATGTGCTTAGAGCCATCTTGTGGTCCAGAACTACACTGTTACTTCTATAATCAGCAGCTCAGTGAACTTTGGTAAGTCTAAATAATTAAATTTGTGTATATAACAAATTGATATGTATTATTTAAGAGCCAATTGACACGTGCAACATTGTTAGCTTTAGTGCTTAATATACTGTGCATATTGTTGTGGGGTTACTGTTGTGAAAGTATTCATGTTCCCATAATAAACTTGTGATAAATTCAAGCTTAAATTTACAATAATTAGTGTTCTTTTTTAGTATTTAATAAGAGACTGACTGAAAGCAGGCATCTACTACCTATAATCCTAAGTAACACTTCATGCCAAGAATGGCCTTATTGAATTCAATGAAATGGTTTTGTAATTACTTTTCTCTTTTTGTTTTGCTTGTCAGTGTAATAGAAACTTGCAAACAGTTGCCACATTTCAAATTACTCTTGACCCAAAAGGGAACATAATGAAGTGGGACAATTAAATATAAGAGGTAAATGGAATAACAATCACAAACATCATGAGTAGTGTAAAGCAAAACAGCCACTTGGATTGGACAGAAGTTGCAAAACAAACACTCCGAAGTTTCAATATGGCCCTGTGATTTGGTACTCAGGAACACTAATGGATGGTTTGTTCATGTTTCACATGGATTTCTTGAAACTACTAGCCATCTCATCTGGATTTTGTGTAATAAATCAGAATATTGAAGCTACTCAGAGCACTATTTCGTTCTAACTCAATTCTATTGGAAATAGCCCTGGGAACAGCAAAATTGGATGAGAAAGTTTATTAATATGGCTTCAGACTAGACTCCCCTTTAAGCATGCCATGTGTTGCACAGCCTTAGGAATTGGACTCTGTAATGGCACACTTGAGTGCACAGGGATCTGCATTCCTAGAACTGCAAGAACACTGCGTTCTGGTGGCTGTGCTCACTGCGGTGGTATCCGAGAGCTTCAAGAACAATAGCAGGAATCACTTTTTATTGCTGTTCTGTGGGTTTCCTCAGCCACCAATCATGTCAGTGATATGTAGGAAGAAAAACAGTTTTTTCTGCTAGATGAGAATGAAACCATTTTCTAAATTGTAGCTGAAAGCTACTGCAAAAGCAATTTCTAAACCTGGGACTAGGAAACAACATCAGGGACTTCATTCCCCTTTAAATTCCTTGATATTGTGAAATTGGATGTATTCACCCTCGTTGCAGCAAAAGGAGCAATTTACTTTATCCTCGCGTCAATGTCTTACCTTACTGATTGCTGAACTGTCCAGTCAATAGCTGCAGAAGTAGAAGCAGCGCTCTAATTCCATGGCTAATCAGGATACATGAATGATGTTTTGTTGGACACATAACACAGGTCAGAGGAGGGCAGAAACATCCTGATTTAGGACCAGTTTCCATGAATAACACTGAAGGCAGAATGAAATTAGATTTGAACACTTTATGTACTTGTGACTGCGGTGGCAAAACTTTGTTCCCCAACTTGAATGCTGGAATTCATGCTTCATAGCACTTAGTCATGATTTCTGTGCTTGTTTAAATAAAGAAGTCTTTGCTGTCTGGCCTATCTAACATGATATAGATTTCTGTCAAATGAAGACAGAGGCTTAATTTGTATCTTTTCCAATCTATAGCAAAGGATGTATTTTACCAGTAACCGGGAAGAGGGAGAACAGGGCAAGTGTTAAGGACTATTACCTTTTAGATGCCTAGAAAATTTATTCATAATTTCATTATTTTCTGCAAGGTAATAGAGAGCTTTGTTTCACCTGAGCTGCACTGTGACAGCCCCAGTGCTCTCTTTCATTTTCTTTGTCTTCTATATTATCTATATTTTAAAAATCATCAGCTCTGCAACTTGAGTAGGCTAAGGAGCTAATTGGGCATGTATGTGTGTGTTACTGCTAATATTGCACATCTTGCTGTAGTTCCTCAAAGTAAAGATTGCTAATTGATTAAACACAGCTCACAACATAAAGCAGTCTGTTTTCCAACCAAGTTTCATCAGCTGCCGTTAATGTTGACTTGCAGGGAAAGTATACACCATTTATGTAATAATCCTATAGTTCTAGTGGAAGGTGTCCCTGCCTGTAGCAGGGGGTTGGAACCAGACAACCTTTAAGATCACCTTTAAGATGATCCCTTCCAACCCAAAACATTCTGTGATTCTATGATTCTATGTAAAGTGATAGGCAGCTGATTTAAATTAGCTCCACCAAGCTTGGTGCCATCCCAGGCTACAGCAACTTGGATGCTGGCTACTCTAGGTACCTAAGCAATATTTAGGTTTCATTTATGAGGCAACTCTGTCTCCTCTTAGAATTAGAAATAAGCAATTTTCTCACTGGGAATTTTTCCCTGTGAAAGCCAAAGGCAAATATTAAATATTTATTTGACTTCTAAAATATATGATGAAATTTTGTGTATTGATTTGTAAATAATGATCAGTTCATGCATATTTTACTTTCTACAATTGCAGACAGATTTTAATCCACTAGTTTTAAGGAATAAGATTTTATACAGTTTGATGGTAGAAAGCAAGCTGTTAACACTACATTATACCAATACTACTGTGTGTAAATATTGAACTGTAGAACTATTCTTGGCAAAAGGATCGCTTTCTGCTGTGCAAGTACCCACAAAAGGATCCTATTGTAGATTGAGCCACAAATTACATAGTTTTGAAAAGGTTATCAATTGAAACTAAATGAAACTGTGGGATTCCTACAGGATTCCATATTCACTGAAATAAGTTCTGTGTATTTATCATAATCAGTGTGGTACAAGAGGAGTAATAATGACTAGCTACTTATTGTGGGGTTTAGGAAATAACCTAATATTATTCTGAATCTTTACTCTGTGAACAAAAAAGAACAAAGCATCTTAGTTAGCAATGCAGCCCACTAATATAACAGGCTTTCTGTTACGGTTTCCAGGGCTTTTAATGGAAGTCTTGACATATTTTGTGCTCTGATTTGTTCTACAGGGAACATTTAACTCAGTTTCATTGGAAGTGGGGTACAGGAAAGCAGTAGGTACTTACCGGAGTTAAGTTAGAGGCTTTTTCACCAGGCTGGCACTTTAAAATTGCAAAGATACACATTAGCTAAAATGCTTTAAAATCTTTAAGAATGCATTTAATGAAGCACACTAGAAAATTCCTTTGTAAGCAATAAAGCTCTTCTTTTTTCTTCCATTAGGTTGACTTCACTGATTATTCTGAAAGATTTTTTT